>NC_064412.1:387500-485000 GCF_023375975.1 Astyanax mexicanus | reverse complement strand
TTGATGAGGATAAGCTCAGCTGCAGTCTGAACTCATTCATAGCTATTGAGATTAAATGAAGGATTAAAGTGAAACTTAACGTGAAGCACTGCTCTCACTTACTAAGCACAAATCGTTCAGACAGGTGTCAGATATAACAGTCTAAACTAATTTTAGGCTACTTTTACCTGCAGTGAAAACGATGCTCTACTAGAAAACAGAAAGATTCATTGTTTTTTATCATGGCTTCCTGTCGTAAGGCCTCGTTATTTGGAGCGTGAGCGTCTTGCAGACGTTGGGATGCTTTAATGCAGGGCTACTGAGGAGGTTATATTATGGACGTCTCTCCTAATGGAGTCCCTGGAGGGATTTTTCATGACTGTGCTCTTTTTTTCCTGAATTCAGGGCGAAATCTAGGAGCTAACGTAACTCAACAGAAGAGAAGAATCCTACTGAGTACAAAGAAACGCTGTGTGAGGAAACTCACACTTATACATGCAGATCTGCCGCCATGAATATGAATGTCTGGGAGGGAAAATGCTTTGAGTGAAGTAAAGAAACAGAGAGAGAGGACCTGAAAGAGAACATGTGCAGAGCGAAGGGTTCAGGCATAAAGTGAATATTTGCTCACTGAGAGACAGGAAGTTTCTACAAACCGAGGAGCACAAACACAACATTTCCTGCGCTTTTTAACCTGCTGGAGTCTCTGTGGTATATATGGTGGTTTATATGAACAGTCTGGAAACCGCTCTCTTTAAAGAGGGTTGTTTGAGGTGATGCCTGAAGAAGATTAAAATGTTCACCATGTGAAGGACGATCTTTATCGTATAAGTCACACTTAAAATTAGGGGTGTGACGAGACACTAATATCACGAGAACGAGACGAGATTTAAAAATAACAATTTTAAGAAAACGTCAAAACTGAAAAACTTGAAAACTAGAGTTTTATTTTATAAAATCATATAACGCAAACTTAACAGACTGGTTTCTCTCACACATTGATTCTATAAGAAATAGAAATAAGAATAAAAAATAAAAATAAAACTTTTCTAGGTCTTATATAGTACAAACAATAAGTGCAAACCACAACCAGTCATATTAAGACTATGGTTTGTGTTTTTTCTCCTAAATCTCTTGTAATTTAAGTATGCAGAACAAACAGAGACAGAACATGTTTTTAAATACAGTACAGAGCTAAGGGATTAGTATAACCTATGAAACAGTCAGGTGTAGGATTTACTTACAGTATTTATATATGGTTTGTGTCTTGTTGGTCACTCTGTTACCGTTTATTGTTTCCACTGGAGCCAAAATGCAGCCAGATATACAACTTAAAAGTAGCAGAAGCATCTTCTATACAAATACCTGAATTTTCCTCTTCTGCTGAGAGCTGCTCTCACTGCTCAGACACCACACTCGCTGCTATCGCTACTGGGTTGCCAGATCCCTCTTAAAAAGTCCACACTAAACGTTTTTTTGCCCCGCGAGACAGGTTTAAGCCTGACGAGAAATATTGTTTGTTTTAATCTCGCGAGATCTCGTCACACCCCTACTTAAAGTCCTTTAATAATTTTCTAAAAAATGAACAGTGCACCTTTACTGTGTTAAAACAAGCAACGAGGGATGACCTGCTAGCTGCTAGCTCCTCGGATAACCGGAACACTCAGCGTTCCTCAGTGTAGTGCTTTCAGGGGGAAATTTACTCACTGCAAAAATCTTAGTAAGTGAAATTTTCTAAAATTAAGGCAATAAATCTTATTTCTTATTTTGTCTTACTAAGCATTGTGTAAGTGTTAGATTATTTTGATTATTTTAGGGATAGAAGAATTAGAATTTGTACCTTATTTTAAGTAATTTAAACTCAAAATAAACACAATCAAGCAGCAATCAAGTTATTCTGATTCTTGTGTCCAAAAACAGTGACTTTTTTGCTTGATTGAGGTGTTACTTTACTCATTTTGAGACTTTGCCATTTCTTTTTGTAAGAAATCTTACTAAGAAAATTTAGCTTACCCCATCTTTTTGCAGTGCTAGGGCTAACCGCTGCTAACCATGGCTAGCGCTGCTGCTATCTGTGCACATCTAAAATGTGCTAAATGGGTTAAATGTGTTAAAATACTGACTAACTCTAATCTTTTTTTTTGAGGGAGACCTCGAAAACAATGGTGATGAACACAAAAGAAGACTCTAATATTAAAATATAAGTTCCAAAAAAAAAAAAAAAACTAAAATATTTAATTTATTGTCCACTGTGCTTGACATTTTTCTTTTATATATTTAATATTGGGATACATTTTATTTTAAGAACCATCCCTAATTATAATAATAAAAGTTCTAAATCACAGAATTAGTCATTAGTAAATAAACTCTGCCTCTACTTGGCGCTACTGCTGCCATGCTCTAATGTCTAAATTAAATATATATTTTATAGTTTTTTTCCAGTGCAGTGGGAGGGGTTAAGCTAATGTTTAGTTGTCTTAAATCCCTTTTATTGGCTGGTTTATGGTGTTATGTGCAACCAAAACTCTACAACCATAATCTCTGCATCTTTGCACCCTCTGTACTAATATTGCACTTTATTTATATTTGCCAACATATTACTATATGCTCATTTATACAGTAGTCTGGTATTTATTCCACTGCAGTATCATGTATATATTGTGTGTATACACTACTGTTTACAGTGCTCTACACTTTATACCTTAAACTGTATTGCTGCTCCTGTACATTCGTATTGCATTTATGTAAGATACTTCTGTAGATCTAATTATACATTTGTATATTTATATATTTATACTGTATTTATGTATATATACTTATATCTATTCACTTTATGTAAAGTAAATAACACTATATATTGCACTTCTGGTTGGAACTGCATTTCACTGGCTCTGTACTTGTACACTGCACAATGATAATAAAGTTGAATCTAATCTAATCTAAAAAAACATTTAAAAAAATGAAAGGGTTAACTGAATGCCATTCTTTGGTTTTTCTCAAACATCACTTGGCGTCGCTTTGTTACTAAGAGAAGGTATGATGATGCTGATCTGCTGCTGTTTGAGTTGATCTTCTTCTACATTTTCCTGAGATAAGTCCTGTAGAGGAGCTGGAATAACGGTTCAGGAGGAGAAATCAGAGAGAAGTTGTTTCAGCTCTGGACGGTGATGTGGCTGTCTTCTTCTCAGTTGATTACATTTCCATTTACAGGCAGACAATTACTTCTTCAGCTTCAATTCGACATGGAAACAAATAGTTTATTCAGCTGAGTGTCAGGTGAATGTGTTTAACGGGCCTCTCCAGTTCTGCAGCACGTCAACCGAAAATCTCATTTACTTTTCTTTACACTGTTCTCTCAAAATCCCTGACGGAGAAGAAAAGAAAAGAACATTTTTACTGTTGTTCAGCAGCGTTTTTACGAATCTTCAGAGTCTCCAGATGAACGACTCACAGGGTGGTTGATTTCTGTAGCGTTAGGGTTATAGAAAATAAATATTTTTTATATATTTTATAATCCAGTGAATTCAGATTGTGAATGTTTGAAACATTAGTACTTTGAAACAATGGTACTTTGGAAAGCCAGTATTTTAGAAAGTTGGTATTTTAGAAAGCTGGTACTTTGGAAAGCTGGTGTTTTGAAAATTGGTACTTTGGAAAATTCTTATTTTGGGAAGCTGGTACTTTAAAAAGCTGGTACTTTGGAAAGTTGGTATTTTGGAAAGTCAATACTTTGGAAAATTTGAATTTTGGAAAGCTGGTATTATGCAAAGTTGGTACTTTGGAAACTGGTACTTTAGAAAGTTGATACATGGAAAGCTGGTACTTTGGAAAGTTGGTATTTTAGAAAGCTGGTACTTTGGAAACTAACTAACACTGTTCGCTTAAAATCCATGATGGAGAAGAAAGAAAAGGACATTTTTACTGTTGTTCAGCAGCATTTTTTTTACAAATCTGAAGGGTTTTATCTTCAGAGCTTCCAGATGAACGACTCACAGGGTGATGCTCAGACTTGTGGAGTCATTCAGCTGCTTTCTGTAGAGTTAGGGTTATTTATATGGAAAATAAATATTTTTTATATATTTTATAATCCAGTGAATTCAGACTGTAAATGTTTGAAACAATGGTACTTTGGAAAACTGGTATTTTAGAAAGCTGGTACTTTGTATTGTTGGAACTGGAAAGCTGGTACTTTAAAAAGGTGTTACTTTGGAAAGCTGGTATTTTGAAGCATTGGTACTTTGAAATGCTGATTCATTGGTACTTTGGAAAGCTGGTATTTTAGAAAGCTGGACATTTGGAAAGTTGTTATTTTTAAAAAGTTGGTACTTTGAAATGCTGATTCATTGGTATTTTGGAAAGCTAGTACTTTGGGTAGTTGATCATTTGGAAAGCCGGTACTTTGAAAAGCTGGTATTTTGAAACATTGGTAAAGCTGATACTATGGGAACTTGATGTTTTGGAAAGCTGGTATTTTTGAAAATTTTGCTGGTACTTTGGAAAAGTAGTACTTTGAAAAAAATTGAACTTTAAAAAGCTGGTGCTTGGAAACATTGGTACTTTGAAATGCTGATTTGTTGGTACTTTGGAAAATTGGTACTTTAGAAACTTGGTGTTTTAGAAAGCTGGTACATTGGAACTTTGGAAAGCTGGTAAATTGGTACTTTAGAAAGCTGGAACTAGCAACAGTTGCTGTAAACAAACTCGCCAAGCGCCATGCTTTATGAAGCTTTATGAAGCTTTATGAAGTGGCATTTTGGCGTTTCCACCGCAGGAGCGTCTGATACGTGTGTCTGGAAGTGTAGGAGTGAGTTAATCAGATAATCTTCTTCCTCTACTCTTCCTAATCCCTTCTTTTCTTCAGATTGAATGAGCTACATGTGATGTTGAATTTAGAAGTTATTTAATTCAGGGCAGAAATCTCATTCCCTGCTGTCGGCGCAGGAGAACAACAGGATATGAATTATAAATGGAGGCAGGGATCGAGAGCGCGCTCTGTTGTCTACATGCAGATCAATCCCATGTGCCCCAAACATAACTGCTTGTCACTTTGCATAATGTATAAGATCCCAGGGAAGACACTGGTGCGAGCTGCACTCTGATAGTGTAATGAGGGAGACGGTCACCTGAGGCCCGACGCCGGTCTCCTGAAATACGGCAACAGGAACGCAATCTCATCATGCAAGAGTTAGCGGGATGATTACATTTCATTTTATTTGCACGTGCCTGACTAATTTCACATCTTTGAAAGTGAAACGGAAAGTTCTCACCCGTGGGTGCGTCGCACGGAAACTTTTCTGGTAGGTTTAATTTGTTATTTCAGCCTGAATCGTGATTCTCCTGCGTTAGCGGAACACCGGGGACGCTCTTTACTGATAGAAGATTCAGGCGGAGACGAACACGATTTCAGAAAACAATCAGTTAGTGATTAAAACCTTTAAACAGCAGTTCTTCAGTGCAGCCCCGTCTCAACAAGGCAAGCAAACCAATCAATTGCTGGTTATGAATTGATTACAACAACAAACTGTGTGAGAGACCATGTAACCTCCCAGGACCTGGCGTCCACATGTGTGGACATCACATTTTAGGTTGTGCAGACCACGGCACTAAATTTTGCTCTACCAGGGCCTGGAGTCCAGCTGTTTACTTTACATCTTTAAAGCTTAAAGTTTAGTACAAGCAGCAGGTCTGTGAAATCATAATCATAAATCATAATGGACTTTTTTTTTTAAGTATAATGGATTTTGAAGATACTATGCAATTTGCATTTTATCTATTTGTTGGTTGTTATGGGACGGTGTTTTCTTTACAAAGCTGGTACTGTGTAAAGTGGGTATTTCAGAAAGCTGATAGTTTGTAAAGTTAGAACTTTGGAAAATTGTTATTTTGGAAAGCTGGCATTTTAGAAAGCTGGTACTTTGGAAAGTTGGTACTTTGAAGAGCTGGTACTTTATAAAGCCAATATTTTGAAAGGCCAATACTTTGGGAATCTGTTATTTTTGAAAGCTGGTACTTCAGAAAGCTGGTATTTTGGAAAGCTCATATTTTAGAAAGCTGGTAATTTAGAGAGTTGGTATTTTGGAAAGCTGATACTTTGGAAAGCTGATACTTTGGAAAGCTGGTATTTTGGAAAGCTGATACTTTGGAAAGTTGGTACTTTGAAGAGCTGGTACTTTGTAAAGCCAATATTTTGAAAGGCCAATACTTTGGGAATCTGGTATTTTTGAAAGCTGGTACTTCAGAAAGCTGGTATTTTGGAAAGCCAGTACTTTGTAAAGCTGATAGTTTGGAAAGCTGGTATTTTAGAGAGTTGGTACTTTGGACAGAGGATACTTTTGAAAGTTGGTACTTTGTAAAGCCAGTTTTTTGGTAAAATATTGAATTGATAAAAGGTTTGTGTGAATTTAAACAGAGCGTTAGTGGCCGGGTGGTGAGGTATAGAGTTTTTCTGATTGGATCCCTCAAATGCCTTTGAAAGGTCTCTGTTTCTGCACGGCTCCAGCTCTCAGAAGATGCCAGGGTGCAGCAGATCGGCGTGGCAGAGTCTGAATGTGATTTTAAATCTGACCTTGTTGCTCAGATGAAGCCATATGGGTAAACACAGTGAGGGTCACGGCACACCGGACCTCCACCACATGGTGCCGCCGGCACAGCGACCGCGCTCTGCAGTTTACTGGAGACAGCACTTCAGAATCTGGACGTAAATCAAACAGCAGGTCATCAGACTGGGAATCTGCTGGGAGATATTGGACATACATCAAAAACCCACCGTTAATCTTCTTTTAATACATTTTTCATGAGCAATTAAACAGACGACACAAAGCACCCGGCCATCTGAGCACCAAACTCACCGACTACAGAGCTCCAGACTCTATACTCTATATACTAATCACTGTCAAATCACTATTAGTGAATCAATAAATACAGGCCAGCATTTCTGTAAATATACTTTCTGATTTTAAACACCCAAATATTAAGGATTTCTATTTAAGCATTACAATAAAAGGTTTCATGTTTGATAAAAAAAATACGTTACTTAAAATCCTAATTGTAATTGTAATAGAAAATATGTTTACACTTCCTATGAACCCTGTATTCCTTATGACGCCTTATGATGCATTTATAATCGATTATATGACATTCATAATACCTTATAATGAATGCAATAAGCCTGTATGATAACTCATAAGTACTTACAGCGACATTTATAACACATTATTAGCTACAAGTATAAGGGTTTATAAAGAAAGGGCTTACAATGCCTTATAATATCTGTTCATAAGAACATTGTACGATGTAGTGTTGTAATGCACTATAACACATATTTGGTAGATATTGGTACAACACTACATTGTATAATGTTTTATATACAGATATTATAAGGCATTATAAGCCCTTTCTTTATAAACCCTTATACTTGTAGATTATAATGTGTTATAAATGTTGCTGTAAGTACTTATGAGTTATTATACAGCCTTATTACAGTCATTATAATGTATTATGCATGTCATATAATGCATTATAAATGCATTCATAAGGCATTATGGATACAGGGTTCATAGGAAGTGTTACCCAATGTTTTTCTGAATAGTAGAGATTGAACAAGCAACTTCTCCAACTGTTCACTAAGATCCTCCAACCAAGTGTTACTGACTGTTCCTAAATTAAAAACTAAATTAAAATTAAAAGGTGACCGGACATCAAACTCTTAACATCGGTTTGTGTCTTCAAAAAATTTATTTTTACTCTCTTGCTTTTTGTATTGTATGAACTCTGTGATATTTTGTCAGTGTTTTACATTGATTTGTGTGTTTTTTGATCATTTTATGTATTTTTATATATTTATATTTATATATTTGTTCTGTAAAGCACTTTGTGAGTTGTACAAATAAAGTGCTATATAAATACAGATTACTTTATTTGGGAGAGATTATTTTATTTTACTTATTTTTTTATTTTTTATTTTACAGAGATTATTTTATTTGGGAATAGTAATGAGAGGCACAGACTAGCTGCCTATCTGGATTCAAAAAGTCTAAAATCTAAAGAACTAGTGCGTAATCTTGGTGTACAAATGGACTCTGATCTCACTTTTAACAGTCACGTCAAAGCCGTCACCAAATCAGCATTTTATCACCTCAAGAACATCAATAAGATCAGAGATTTTCTGTCTAAATCAGACCTGGAGAAACTCATCCAGACTAAAAACCTACATGTTTGATCAGAACTTCAGCTCTGATTAAAACACTGCAGCTCCGCCTACTTTTATTATGTAATGGCACTTTAATATCATGCTTTATTCATGCTTTATTCTAATTTTATTTTTATTTCCAATTCTTTGTTGTTCTTTTACATGTTTTTAATTTCACTTCTCTTCTATTTTAATCATGTTTGAATCATTCATGCTTTATTCTTATTTTTTTTTTTTCATTTTTACTGTTACTCTTTTACGTGTTTTTACATGTCTTTTACAAACTTCTTTTTGTTTTTTCTAATTTGTAAAGCACTTTGAATTACCGTTATAGTCATTCAATATGTATGAAAGGTGCTATATAAATAAACTTAGTTTCCCTTGTCTTCTGCAGGAGAATCTCCAAATCCCTCAATGTTTCCAGAATGTAAATAAAAGCTCATTTTACTGCAGAGAAACAATTTTTATCACCTCCTGTTTAGGGTTTAATCTAAATCTGTTCTCAGATTCCTCTGCAGATCATGATGTTGGGATTTTAAGATGTTAATACCCTTTAAATCTGTTACACAGTTAAACAGATGGAGGTGATCTGATGAAAGTTGTTTTTATTCTTCAGCAGTGAAATGAATGCAAACAAATGAGCATCATCTACAAATTTATTATAATAACCAACAGCATCATAATCTATATTCAGTTACAGGCCTCCCCCTACAGAGCTACAGTCTCATATTACACATTCATTTATCATGATAATGTGATGTGAGCATGTGCGGTGGATATACATGATCAGAGCTGTATTTAGAACTGAGAGATTTGATTGTCAGTTTATTGTGCTGTAAAAAAAAAAAAAACAATTAAAATCTTTTAATTTTCCCAAAAATCATCAGTGCTGCTTATACAGGTGTTTGGAGAATGAAAGTGAAACACCTGGTTTTAGAGCACAATAATTGATTGTGGTGACGGACAGTTCTGGTGGAAACAGGAGAGTTGAGGTGCACATTGAATTCTGCGTGATTTGATCAGCCGTGGTTTTATGTTTTTTGGATACAATCCGGGTTAGCACCCGAACATCCCTTTCAGACAGCTTCCTCTTACAGCATCCACAGTTAATCCTGTTGGATGTGGTTGGTCCTTCTTGGTGGTATGCTGACATTACCCTGGATACCGTGGCTCTTGATGCATCACAAAGACTTGCTGTCTTGGTCACAGATGCTCCAGCAAGACGTGCACCAACAATTTGTCCTCTTTTGAACTCTGGTATGTCTCCCATATTTTGATCAAAACTGTACAGAGTTATGCAGGAGTTTCAGTTTAGTTCTCCAGCACCGAAGCTGGAGCAGTATTAGCATTAGCCGCTAACCGCACTAATTGCTAGCTCTTTCACCATTCAGAGGTGACTATTATTGTCCTGTAGCCTGCTGCTAACCCTGGCTAGTACTGCTGGAGCAGCATTAGCATTAGCTGCTAACCGCGCTAAGTGGAGTGTAGTCTGTGTGTTTACTGCATGTTGAATTCCTTCAGGCAGGAGATCTGATCATCTGACTTAGAGTCTGCAACTAATGACTCTTGGTGGAGAGTATGACCCCACCCTTTGTGTACATAATCTTTGCTGTCTGGAGTTCATTCCACAGTGCTGGGCCATGGTTTTGTTCCTTGGTGTTGGGCCATGGTTTTGGGCCACAGTTTTGGGCCATGGTGTTGGGCCATGGTGCTGGGCCATGGTGCTGGGCCACGATGCTGGGCCACGATGCTGGGCCATTGTTTTGTTCCACGATGCTGGGCCACGGTTTTGTTCCTTGGTGTTGGGCCATGGTTTTGTTCCTTGGTGTTGGGCCATGGTTTTGTTCCTTGGTGTTGAGCCATGGTTTTGTTCCATGGTGTTGGGCCATGGTGCTGGGCCACGATGCTGGGCCATGGTTTTGTTCCACGGTGTTGGGCCACGGTTTTGTTCCTTGGTGTTGGGCCACGGTTTTGTTCCTTGGTGTTGGGCCATGGTTTTGTTCCTTGGTGTTGGGCTATGGTTTTGTTCCATGGTGTTGGGCAATGGTTTTGTTTCACGGTGTTGGGCAATGGTTTTGTTCCAGTGTTGGGCAATGGTTTTGTTCCATGGTGTTGGGCCACGGTTTTGTTCCTTGGTGTTGGGCCATGGTTTTGTTCCTTGGTGCTGGGCCATGGTTTTGTTCCTTGGTGCTGGGCCATGGTTTTGTTCCATGGTTTTGGGCCACGGTTTTGTTCCACGGTGTTGGGCCATGGTTTTGTTCCATGGTTTTGGGCCATGGTTTTGTTCCATGGTTTTGGGCCATGGTTTTGTTCCATGGTTTTGTTCCATGGTTTTGTTCCACGGTGTTGGGCCACAATGTTGGGCCACGGTGTTTGGGCTACAGTTTTGTTCCACGGTGCTGGGCTATGGTGTTGGGCCACAGTGTTGGGCCACGATGTTGGGCTATGTGTTGGGATATATCAATATTTCCCCACACCCTTGTATTCAGTGTTAAATTAGCGCTAGTTTTAAATTCACAATGTAAATTCATTCTTATACTGTTGACGTAACACTGGCAAATTTAATTGTTCTTTACTTTCAGATTTCTGTCCCGTTTCTACTGTAAAAACGTCTGAATTCTTTTGAGAAACAGGGAGGAATCTGTAAGATCAGCGTGAAACCCCTGCTGTTAAATTAACGCTTACAGTTTTCATTTACACCCAGCTGGAGTTAAACCAGCGCCGCAGGTTCTGACTGTGGGGGTTTGGGTGTGAAGCTCGGTACAGTCTGTGATTTTAATTGGGGCTTTTATTATTTTTATAAAGGTAAATCCAGCTTTAATCAGAGTGACCTTGGTAAAGCAGCAGATTCTTCAGTCTGAGATGACGAGCAGCTTCCTGATAAAACCACAGATCAGTTCAGATCAGTGAAGAAGTGGAGATCTGAGCAGCGCTGTCACAATACTGTTCAGTTTCTGTAAAACAGTGGAGGGTCTGTCTGATGCTGAATCTAACAGATTTAGATATGATGTCCTGAGAGGACAGGATGTCCTACAGGATCACTGTAACACCTAACGGCTTTAATTACTGAATTATTTAACTTAATATTAGCTGATTATAAGTCAAAATAATTTAAAAATTCAGCTTTTGGTGTATTTTTATTTTAGGTGAATTGATTCATTGAGGCAGTAGATAGGATTTTGACTGTTTATCATGAATATTCATACATGAAAACATATCGCCTCCGATTGGCTAATGGCATTGCAATGCAGCGAGACGAACAACAGTTAGAAACATTTTAAAATAAAGACTTTTTTACACTAAATTTTTACACTAATAACAGTCTTTACAATGTCAGATTTTACATAACAACATGTGTAATAATGCCCTGCTAAGTGCAGTTCAGCCACTGATCTAGTCTTAGAGTCTCTGTTAAACACCAAATCCACCGGAGATCCTATTTAAACCTATAGTTACTCACAGAGGTGGATAGAGTCCAGGTCCAGAAAGTAAAAATCCACCCCAGGAACTGTTCTAAACATACACCTATCTATCTCAATTGTACTTGGCTGGTGGTGTTTTTCCTCCATAGACTAATTCTAACCATTTGTTTCTTAGCTCTGAATTACTGGGTAAAGTATACAAACACTGATGTGTTATTCGCACAAATAACACAGGAATGAGCTGCATGCTGTTCCTAGCGCTGTTAGTTATCTCCTATCTGACGAGACAATGTCGCTGCCCAGCTTCAGCTCTGCCTGTGGGCGGTCCCGAGCCGAGGTGGGCGGGGTCATGAATACTAATTCACGGGTTGATGTAGACACGGTGCTTTTCCTGATCGACTCGTTTTGTTTTTCTGAATATTTTCTTTTACTAGCTGCTGCAGACAATGAGGACGAGGATGAGGAAGAGTTTCATCTTGTGCAGCATCATAAACAACTCAGAGACCCACTGTATTTCACTAAGAACAAGAACAAGAGGATTTTAGCGGAAGGAGAGCTTTAATAAAATGTAAATAGATGAAGGAAATCAGTTTTCTCAGAGTGTTTGAGTTGATTTAACTTGTCCAGACTGTCTGAACTGGACACAGATTCTCAGCCATGGCAACACTGAGCTTCCCATCATCCTCTATCTGCCCAAACGAGCTGCATGTGCTGCATTATGGGAGAAGCTCTGGCTTTAGATCACACATATTCAGATCAGTGAGCCACCAGCATCCACCAAACACTGCCATCCCTCTCTCTCTCTCTCTCCCTCTCTCTCTCTCCATCCCTCTCTCTCTCTCTCTCTCTCTCTCTCTCCATCCCTCTCTCTCTCTCTCTCTCTCTCCATTCCTCTCTCTCTGCTTATCTTAATATGGACAGATGAAGCTACAAATGTGTTTGCTGATTTAAAAGCCATTACAGAAATGAACTTCTCTGCATTGCCAGTATTTTCTCCCAATTACTGGAAGCAGCTGGTTCAGTAACGAGTCTGTGTGTCACATTAATTTTACTGTTTTTCATAAACGAGATTCAGAAAAACTACAGTTTCAGAACCTCCACTTTTCACACCTTTCTGTAGTTTTATTTTCTTCTTCTTTTACTCCTTTTCTTTTTCTGTTTTTTTATTTTCTCATTCTTTTGCTCCTTTTCTGTTTCTGTAGTTTTATTTTCGTCTTTCGAGATTGCGTCACTAAATTTCATTGTGTATCAAGTTTTAGTGTTCTTTGTAATGTTATATGTTACTTTACAACATGTGTAATAATGTTCTGCTAAGTGCAGTTCAGACACTGACCTAGTCTTAGAGTCTCTGTAAAACACCAAATCCACCGGAGATCCTATTTAAACCTTTAGTTACTTACACACAGAGGTGTGTAGAGTCCAGGTCCAGAAAGTTAAAATCCAACTCAGAGTTTTGTTGGCTTTGAGCCGCAGTGTAAACTAGTGTAATCGATTAGAAGTTACTAGTTAGTGTTTTTGATTCTCTGTGAGGAATCGATTATACACGTTTCTGTTCTGAGTGTTGGAGTAGAGAATCAGTACAGCCTGTTATTAATGCAGATCCACCTGAGGGCCCGAAGATCACCAGCATCAGTACTGACCGTGGCCCTTGCCCCTTACACAGGGATTTGTCCACTTTCTCTGAACCTGTTGATGATATTATGGGCTGTAGATGGTAGGAGATATCTAAAATCTTCATAATTTTATACAATTGAACATTTTTCTGAAATTGTTCTACAACAGATGCATTTTTCTTATCGCAGGTTTTTACAAAATGCTTTTATAGAGACTTCATCTCTATAAAATTGCAGCGTACTGCTTACTTTCACAACCTTTCCCTGCTCTGTGCCAACTTTTAGATAAAGTATGGGCCTACAAGATATAAAATTAGCAAATCATTGCATTCTGATTTATTTATTTACAATAATATACAGTACATATTACATCACATACAAACTGTCACATTTTAGAAAAGTGTTCCTTAACATTTTTCCTTTCAGACCTGAATTATCGACAGTAATGAAAAAAAAACATTGCAAGAATGTTTTTTTTTTTTTTTTAGTTCCATTGCATTGAAGGGCTGTGTGAAATATTTTATATTGCATATCATCGCTGTCCAATAAAAAACCCTTATTTTCATTTTTGGTGATTTTGAGTTTACTACATAATTTGAACAGAAAAACTGTCTCTTACACTGTGCCGAAATTTCTTGATGAACGGACCAATAGAAACTCTTCAAAATGACCTGAAATAAACTCTTTTCACATTGACTTCCATTGAAATTTTACAAGGTTTTTTCTCTCTCCTGTAAAGTTGCTGTTTTGGAGATTGTGTTTTTCATTGGGCAGCGGCGATATTGAGTTTTTCATTTTATAAACCCTCCCTAAACAATAACAAACAAGATTAAAAAATGTAGTAAAGTAAAAATTATCTGTTACTTTGCCTCAATGGCTACTACTTGTACTACTGTTTTTCCAGTGTTTTTGCAGTGGGCGGGGCCAAGCTACAGTTTAGTTGGTTTATAAACGTGTTCATTGGCTGGTTCATGGTCTCTCTTCTGATAGACAACAAACAGCTCTCTAATAGTGTTATAGTGTAATAAATATACAACAAAACTAAAGAAAAAATAAAGGAAATGCATGATGGGTATTGTAATGGATGCAGGATCTGAAAGGGTTAAGTAGGAAAAACGCTGTAATTAACGTCAGTAACTGAACTTTTAAACAGTCCAGACTCTCACAATATAAACTGTATTTCCTAAAATATATGAAGTAATATTCTGACTTTATTACTATTATTATTAATTTAATATCTCACAATAGAGCAGAGCAGCTGCTCTTCTCAACGCAACAAAGGAAGTGAATTAAAGAGTCTGTCTTTCTGAATGATGATAATTCCTCTGAATGGAGCTTATCTGCTGCTGTGTTCAGCGTTCCAGTAAAACACAGCTTTATACAGAACTTTTACCCAGAGCTGTGCTCAATTTACACACCCCTTATTCACCAGAATACAGCAAATATATTCTTATATGTGTATTGTGTGTGTGTGTGTGTGTGTGTGTGTGTGTGTGTGTATTTAAGATGTTTTTGTAAACTTCTTATATTTAAATAAATTATTTCAAGTCCTTTTTTTCTTTTAAAACGAACAGAATCCTTTATATAATCCTATATATAGAGTAGTATATAGTTTATATAGAACGTTTTGATTATATAAAAAGGCACAGTTAGAGGATCAATGTAAATTAGATTGTTTTTTTGTTGATAAAATTACTAAAACTTTATTCTTTGTTGTCTTGTACTCTTACTTAAAAAGCTAAAAATAGAAGAAGGATTCCTCTAAGCTTTACATATAAAGGTTTGATAATAAACATTACTGAAAATCTTAACTGTAATAGAAAATATTGAAAAATAGTAAATCTGCAAATGTCAAAACATAACTTTTAACATTTTTTAAATCATTACACATCAAGCTTCACATATAAAGGTTTCATGTTTGATTAGAAACATTACTTAAAATCTTAATATTAGTAGTATTAACAAAAATATGAAATCAGCAACTGTCAAAACATAATGAATTAAAATCATAAAATTGGCACTTTCCTGAACTTTTAACATTTTTAAAATCAATATTTTCCTAAATACTGCTAATCTTGGTTTTCTGTGGCAAATGCCAATCATCCTGCACGGTGTTGGGCTGTAAGCACAAGCCCCACTTGTGGACGTCGGGCCCTTATACCGCCCTCATGGAGTTTGTTGTCTTGTCTTGTACTCTAATATCCTCGTATCTTGCTGATTTATCTTTAAGCTCTACATATAAAGGTTTCATGTTTGATTAGAAACATTACTGAAAATCCTAGCTGTAATTGTTATAGAAAATATATAAAAAAAAATGCTAAATCTGCAACTGTCAAAACATAATAAATTAAAAATCATAAAATTGTCTCTTTCCTGAACTTTTAACATTTTTAAAATCAATATTTGTTTTCTAAATGCTGTTAATTTTTGGTGTTCTCTGGCAAATGCCAATCATCCTGCACAGTGTTGGGTTGTAAGCCCAAGCCTCGCTCGTGGACGCCAGGCCCTCATACCACCCTCATGGAGTTTGTTGTCTTGTACTCTTATTTAAAAAGCTAAAATCCTCATATCTTTAATTTTATTTTAGATTTTAATATCCTGATTTTTTTTATGTATATTTTATGAAACAAACACAGCAACTTTTGTACACCCCCTAATCCAAACTCATGCTGATATTATTAAAATATTATAATGCTCAGTTTACACCAGGAAATCTAGTTTAATGTGGGAAAAGGTTTAGAAAGTATTTTAGTGATACGTCTCTGCAGTATTTCCTCTTCTCCTCTCTCTTCTCCCTCCGGTTAGTTTAGACATTTATAATTCAGATTTTGAATGAAAACAGATCGTATTTCATTACTGCAGCTTTTTACTTATTTAACACACATTTCCCGTATTTCAGCTCCACCTCAGAGCGCTGAGAGAAATCTTTCTTAAACAAAGAGAAAAGAATAAAAAGATCAAACACAGCATAAAGGAAGCAGATAAAGGCGACGTGTGTTCAAACATTATATTAAATATAAAGCAGTGAAACATTCCAGCAGATAAGAGCGGTCAGATTAGCCTTCAGCTACTTTTAACAGTTAGTACAAGGAGGTTCTATTCAGCTGAGAACATTATTTAAAATTATTATTTTATTCATGAGAGAGTGTTTACTATAAAAATTAATAATAAAAAAATCCATGTCACATTAGAATAGATCGAGCTAAATATAAATACTGTATTTTTTGCACTATAAGGTGAAATTAAATCCTTTAATTCTACCAAAAATCATCAGAGCTGCTTATGTATGAATTCTATCAGTCAGGTATTAAGGAGCAGTAAAGTCACTCCACTGAAGTACAGAGTTATACAGGAGTTTCAGTTTAGTTCTCCAGCACTAAGGCTGGAGCAGCATTAGCATTAGCCACTAACCGTTAACCCCAGCTCTTTTGCCGCTCAGAGGTGAGTGTATTGTACTGTAGTCTGTGTGTTTACCGCGTTAAACTACATAAGACGAACCGCTAGCTAATAGCACATTGGCTTACTGGAGCACTCAGGGTTCCTCAGTGTAGCCACCAGTAGTTAGCAGCTAATGCTAATGCTCTAGCCTTAGTGCTGGAGAAATTTGGGAATCTAATCTTACTGTAATGAACAGAAGCGCTTTACTCACCCAAATAAACCGTTTTAGCCCTGTGTGTGTTTGTGAATGTATCTGTGTATCTGTAAGAGGGACACACTCTCGCTCTCTCTTAAAGCAGCACTAGGTAGGATTTCCTTGATTTCTGATCTTTTTAAAGAAGTGAAATTACAGCTTGAAACTCACTGCAGCGCTGCATTGAGGTGTAATAGGAGGAATAGCGGTGCTCTCGTGTCTTGTGTGCCGGAGCTCCTCTGAGCTCAAACCAGACTCTGTAAGTTTTCCGAGGCGGCCGCGACCAACGCTCGCGAGAACTGCGACATGCTTTCCGACCTTTAGTTCTAACAGTTCTACAAGAACTACTGGTTCATTCTTTACAAACAACATAGCTGGAAAGAGACCGAATACGAGCCAGAAAACGAGAAAGAGAAACTAATCCGCCTGAAACATTTATTAAACTCTACAACTGTAGGGGGAACCCACGAGCACAAAATCTCAATCCTACCTAGTGAAGCTTTAAGTTTCGGTTTCGTTTAGCCGGCACTTGTTTTTTACACTGGTGCCTATACTCACTTGGAAAATATCGATCCACATATTTTTCGATCTATATTATATTTTTTTAATAGATATTGAATCGATATTGGATCGCGGTATGATCTTTTGAAAACAGCCCTACTGAGAGTGTGGCAGTAAAGATCAGTCAGCAGAACAGTGTGTAGAGTGTGATGTGCTTTAGGGAGTTTTTGAGGAGGTTTTTAGGGTTTTTTTGGGGGTCCTCATCATCATCATCATCATCATCATCATCATCATCATCTACAGGCTGATTTAATGGATGTATTATTACAGCTCTCTTTGCTGCATCAGCCGGCGCAGGTTCTGCTCTGCCAGCTGCAGAGTTTCTGTATTTATCTCAGCTCTGACAGCGAGAGCTGCAACTTTAAGAAATGCAGGATATTTTCTGTTATTTCAGCAACAGCTGTCTGATATAATGGATTACAGTAACTGTGCTGCTGCAGGTTAGATTAACTGTATGAATATTTGTATAAACTTTTTGTGTCCCTCACACAATCAGCCCACCAAGAAAACCTTAAGTCTCCAAGATTTTTACTGTGCAGCTTGATTTAGGGCATTTACGTCAGTGTGTCTTCGCTATCATAACGACGGAAAAAAGTATACTCTGCGCATCTCGAAATGCAACACAAAAAAGCATGTACTAAGTCTTTTAATTAATCATAGGTGTGTTTAATCATGCTTTGGGAGTAACGTGAAATAATAAACCAATCAGAGTGTCTCTTTAAGAGCTCATCATTCCCTTTAAGAGTAGACCAGGTGAGCTCTGTCTTTGGTGGATTGCTATTTTAACGGTGCAGCTACCTGGACGTGTTCAACAAACTCTTCTCAGCAGAGGAAACTGAGCTGCTGGTTGACGCTGTGAAGGAGCTCCAGCAGCTCATTTACGGGAACAGCAATGTTATTTTATTTACTATTCTGTTTATTGTTGATGTAAAAGTTGAGTTTGTGCTGCTGTGTGTTCATGTGTGTGTAATAAGTGGGGGTGTACGCTCGGCTCGGCACGGCGCCTGTGTTACCGAGATAGCGATGAACGTCTGACTGTTGGCGTCTGTCTAGGTTGTATTCAGTCAGTGGAGCTCCTGTGTTTTCTGTTACCAAGATAAACAAGATAAAACTCCAGAAATGTACCTGAACACACCTCATTTCCAGAACACCACGCCCATCAGTGTAGATATATTCAGAAGATCTGCTGCTGTTTAAACCAGACAGGAGGAAGATAGGAGTGAAAATAAGTGAAAATAGACTGTTGGTGGGGGGTAAGATAAAGATCATAAAATATATAACTGTACCCGTATATTAATGCATAAGATAGTAATGAGTTTAGAGCTGGGATTCAGGAGGAGAGAGTTATACTGTATAACATGAATCTGCTGAAGTTGGCTGTTTATTGCTTCTGCATGTTCAAACAAGACACTGCCGTCTTTATATTATAAATTATACAATATCTGTGCACTGCAAGCATTGCCTGGTGTGGTGATATTGGGATTTTTCATATTTTTAACCCTGAAATAATGAATATGCTCATGACCTTTACAGACAGGAGAGTAGACGTCTGTTTTATAGTAATTACAGTATTTTTATTTATAGAAATAGAATTTTTTTAAAGAGGAAAAGACTGGTTTCCTCTCTCTCTCTCTCTCTATATATATATATATATATATATTGAATGTGTAAGTCTATTAATACAATCTCTTTCACTCTCTCTCTCTCTCTCTATATATATATATATATATATATATATATATATATATATATATATAGAGAGAGAGAGAGAGAGAGAGAGAGAGACTAGAGTGATGGATGGATAGAGGGTATTGCTCTACAGCTCAGTCTAAATGTCATCCAGCTCATCACAGTCTGTAAGAACAGATATCTGGGAATCTGGGATCAGAATTCAAAGAGGGAGTAAAGTGCAGAGCTTCCAGCCCATAAACAAGTTTAACCTGCAGCCCAATCTCCCCACCATCAGATACAGAACCAGAACCACAGTCTGCACTCAGAGACCAGCAGATATACAGAATCCAGCTGCCCAGTGACACCAAACATGCACTCACTTTCCACAGAGGCTTGAATTTAACTCAGTTTAATGCAATTCACAAATACCCATTCTTATCACATACAGCTCTGTAAAGAAAATAAGAGATCACTTTTTACCAAATTAAAAACCTCTGGAATATAATCGAGAGGAAGATGGATGATCACAAACCATCAAACCACCAAACTGAACTGCTTGAATTTTTACACCAGGAGTAAAGCAGCATAAAGTTATCCAAAAGCAGTGTGTAAGACTGGTGGAGGAGGAGAACATGATGCCAAGATGCATGAAATTAAAAACTGTGATTAAAAATCAGGGTTATTCCACCAAATATTGATTATTTCTGAACTCTTAAAACTTTATGAATATGAACTTGTTTTCTTTGCATTATTTGAGGTCTGAAAGTTCTGCATCTTTTTTGTTATTTCAGTCATTTCTCATTTTCTGTAAATAAATGCTCTAAATGAGAATATTTTTATTTGTAATTTGGGAGAAATGTTGTCAAATCAAATCAAATCAAATTTATTTGTATAGCGCTTTTTACAACTGGTGTTGGCACAAAGCAGCTTTACAGAAACATGATTACAGGACAAAGAATCAGGCAAAACATTAAACATAGAAAATACAGAATACAGAACCCCCAGTGAAAAACTCCCTCAGAGCTGCAGGAGGAGGAAGAAACACTGGGAGGACCAAGACTCACATTTGAGGGGGGACCATCCTACCACTGGTCAAACGGCTTTTAAATTAAAATTTAAAAAAGTCTTTTATACATCTATATAGGTTTTATGTACTCAGGAGTGTAATAGCGCCACTAATGGCTTGGATGTAATCTGTAGTGGAGAGTAAGATGGTCGATGAGCAGCTGATCTGTGGTGGTGGTGGAGAAGAGCTGACTTCAGAAACTTCCAGTCTGGCCGGACAGGAGACGCGAGAGCCTGAGGGTCCAACATCGGTATCGGGTCAGACAGGTGGGCAGTCAGTAACTCGGAGGAAAGCAGAGAGATGGAATTAGTTTTGACTGGATTTATGTAAAACAGAGAATATAAAACATTATCAGAGTGTGGCAAGTGACTCCGGCAGAACTGAATAAAACAGCCTAACTAAAGGCAGAGAGCCAGAAGGTAACATAGACATGGAGGCTCCCTGAAACACTGGCATCCACCCACTACACCGTCCACAAACCTGAGTGACCGTGTGCAGTGGGAGAACAACAGCACCAGCATCTCAGTTTACCCACAATTCCCTCTGTCCATGAACCCCTGGATCTGCAGCCTTATCTAAAGGGAAAAAACATTAATTACCAAAAGCTAAACTAAAAAAGTAAGTTTTCAGTCTAGACTTAAAGATTGAGACTGTGTCTGAGTCCCGAACATATTCAGGGAGATTATTCCAGAGTTGAGGCGCTTTATAAGAGAAAGCTCTTCCTCCTGCAGAGCTCCTCTGAATTTTAGGAACTACTAATAAACCAGCACCCTGAGATCTGAGTAATCGCGGTGGTTCATAACAGGAGATGAGGTCTTGTAAATACTCAGGAGCGAGTCCGTGTAGGGCTTTATACGTTAACAGGAGAATTTTATAGTCTATGCAGAATTTGACTGGAAGCCAGTGCAGTGCTGATAGTACTGGACTAATATGGTCAAATTTTCTAGTTTTAGTAAGGACCCTGGCTGCAGCATTTTGAACTAGCTGAAGTTTATTTAAGTTACTGCCGGAACATCCAGACAGTAGCGCATTACAATAATCTAGCCTTGAGGTAATAAAGGCATGTACTAATTTTTCTGCGTCATGCAGTGATAGGGCATTTCTTAGCTTGGCAATATTACGGAGGTGTAGAAAAGCTGTTCTAGTAACATTAGATATGTGTTTATCGAATGCTAGATCTGAATCTATGATAACTCCAAGGTTTTTAGCTGCTGAACCAGGGGTGGCTGAGAAGTCAGCCAGATTTAGCATTAAGTCTGATAATTTATTTCTAGCAGTTGTCTGTAATTTATAGAATAAAACAACAATGTTCATTTTACTCAAACATAAACCTATAAATAGCAAAATCAGAGACGCTGAGTCAAAAGAGAGGAAGAGAGCTGAAAGGATGTAATCAGTAGTCTAGACTGAGAGGGTCTGTATTTCTAGAGATGTGAGGCTGATTGAGAGTATATTGTATATTGAAGGTAAAATAGTGAATCAGGGTAGAGAGAGGAGCTGCAGTGGCTCACAGAGGACGAGCTGGACTTAATCAGCAGGAAGATCCAGTTTAATCAGAATAGAAGATGATTGTCTCGCTCTGAATCGTCCTATTTTTAGTTGTTTATATTTATTTTATATTGGAGAAGTAGTCAGGTCCTGATCTGGATCAGTCAGTGGGTTATTGAGAGAGTTATGGAGACAATACTGAAAAATGGGCTAATTCTAAGGATCGGTCTCGGGTTTATTATAACATGTTTATGATGCACAGATGTCTAGTTTTGATCATTTGCTGTGTAAATGAAAAAAAAAAAAAAATATATATATATATATTTACTTTTCATGTTTTTAAAACCATTAAAACATTATGAAATGGTTGGTAATCAGATATTCTCCAGTCCTTTATATATATATATATATATATATATATATATATATATATATATATATATATATATATATATATTGCAAATTACAAGTGCAGTATGTAGCAATAATTGCAAAACAGCATTTTGATCTCAGTGATTCATAATTAGGTCTTAATGAATTGACCCAAACATGTTTTTTTGTGATCATTTGGTACTCTGAATATATTCTATATTAATTTATCCTCTCTCACAGACAGACTCACCCACACAGACACAGAGCAGTAGCAGTAGCAGTAGTAGCGGTGGTGGTGAAGGTGTTTCTCCTGGGAGTTTGAGAGATAGTGGAGTTTAGAAATTGTGTTTTATCTTTTCTTGGAGTTTGGAAGCAGCTCAATACTAATCAAATTAAATAACCCCCATCCTACAGCATCCTAAAACCTCCCACATCATCCCCCATCATCACACAGCATCCTACAGCCTCCCTCAGCATCCAGATCCCTGAAGTTTATTTAGTGAATGAGTTTCAGTGTAAATACAGCCGTTAAAGAGCATATTAGAACTCCAGTGCTGAGGAATAAATAGTTAATCTGCTGCTAAAACAGCTGGAGACGCCTTTAGAGTGTGAAGGTTCAATTATCAGGGTAAGAGCACAGTTCTGCTCTAAATATTACAATGCACACAACATTATGGGAGACATACCAGAGTTCAAAAGAGGACAAATTGTTGGTGCACGTCTTGCTGGAGCATCTGTGACCAAGACAGCAAGTCTTTGTGATGCATCAAGAGCCACGGTATCCAGGGTAATGTCAGCATACCACCAAGAAGGACCAACCACATCCAACAGGATTAACTGTGGATGCTGTAAGAGGAAGCTGTCTGAAAGGGATGTTCGGGTGCTAACCCAGATTGTATCCAAAAAACATAAAACCACGGCTGATCAAATCACGCAGAATTCAATGTGCACCTCAACTCTCCTGTTTCCACCAGAACTGTCCGTCACCACAATCAATTATTGTGCTCTAAAACCAGCTGTTTCAGTTTCATTCTACAACACCTGTATATATATATATGTCAGGGAGACTCAGGCAGGACGACGAGGAGGTGGACACAAGTGCAGGTAGGGCGAAATAAATAAATAATTTATTAAATAAATAACAAAGAAACAAGTAAACACGTAACAAGGATAATAAACCAAAATAAACGAGGGAGACTAGAGAACATAAACAAACAAGAGATAATAAGAATAAACAAACAGGGAATAACAACAAGGAACTAAACTCGATAAAATAATAACTAACAAACAAACCGTGAGTAAATAAACAAAGAAGCAAGTGAGAGACTTAATAAATACAAAACTAAACAGGGCAGGGAAAAATACACAAATAACCAATAACCAAAACAAATCAGAGAACCTAAACTAAACCAACTAGAGAATAAAATAATAAACAGGGAATATATACAAGAGAAGGACTAGAAATAAACAAGGAAATAAACAAGAAGCTAAACTAGACAAGGGAAAACTAAACTAAGCAGGGCAAGGGAAACAAACAAGGAATAAACACGGAACTAGGGCTTTAGCAACACAGAAACGCGGAGAGACAGACAACAGGGGAAGGTGCAAAGACCGACGGAGACAAAGTGGCACATGGGATCTATTTAAAGAAACAGGAAACACACTAGAATTGGAAACACCTGGGGAAGGGGCGGAGCTACAAATGAGACACAGGTGGAAAGTACTGAGACGGGAGACACAGGGGAGCACAGGTCACGTGGGGAAGACACACAGAGACACGAGACGAGACCAAGACGTGACAATATATATATACAGGTGTTGTAGAATGAAACTGAAACACCTGGTATATATATATAAAATATATATTTGCATTTACAGCAGGATGCAGTTCTGGTATTTAAATTAATCCCAAATGAAGAGACTAAATAATTCAAGAGCAGATCGGGTTTGGTCATAAACACTGTTCTATAACATGCTGGAAACAAATTTCCAGACGGGAGTGTGGCCATAGGCAGAAATGTAATATTCCTTTCTGCAGTTGTCCAGCACTTTTTATCAAGCTAGTATCCATAAAAAAGCTACAGGGTTTCTCTCTCTCTCTTTCTACGTTGTTCGGCTCCTAAATCGAGAATATCAGCAAATGGAGAGAGAGCAGCCAGCCAAAGTTATCAAAGTGATTTGTAGCCCGGCAGGAGCTGGCCGCAAGATTGACTTCTGAAATCCTGATCACGGTGCATAGCTGTTTATCTATTTCACTGTGGCCTGAGAGTCTCTCTCTCTCTCTCTCTCTCTCTCTCTCCTGTCCTCCTTTATCATCTCAGGCTGGTGGTGTTCTGCCTCGACTCCATCTGATTATTTATGTGAGTCATTTTGTGGTTCAGCTGCTGAAGAAAGGTCAGAACTTACGGCCCCAGTCGACTGAACCACCTGGGGCTACAGACCTCCAGGCAGCCTGACCCACCTCCAGACCCAACACCACCTCCTGCAAACTGAGCAGAACCCAGAGAACCCGGAGAACCCAGGCGTGCGGTGGCCTGATGATGCATTAACATGATTAAAATGCATAAAACTGCACTACTCCACTGCTACATTTAAGAAGTAATACACAGAGGGGTCATGCTACACCTCAAAATACTGATATAGATAAAGATATTGTGATTTTCTGAGGATTAGATGAATGTACCAGTACCCTACCAACAGTGGCATTTGTAGCTTGTATGCTTATTTTCTACATAGTAAATGAAAAAAAAAAAAGAATAGTAAAGTGATATATTAAACTGTGAAGGAACACATAATGAATCATGTAGTAACTTAAAAACAGTGTTAAACAAACTAAAATACTCTGTAAAGTATTTAGATACTCTTATCTGGGGAGCTGTTTGTTAACTTAAATTTGTTAACAATACATTTGCAAATGCAGTTTAAGAACTTTGTTAAATAAAGTTGAGGTACAGAAATTAGTCAAAATGAGCAGAATCAACTCGGTAAACAGCAGCAAGATGAAGTAAACATACCATAAACAAGATTATTAACACAAGCAATGGGCAAACTCTTTTCAGAGAGAAAAACCAACAATACTCAGTAAGGTGAAGGTGTATATATAGTGGGTGTAACAGGTGTAGTCAGTATTCTGGTGATAAGAGTCCTGGTAGTGCTGTGTGTAGTGTAATGTGATTGCATGAGGGAGTGATGATGTCAGTGTGTGTTGCATTGCACTTCATACATGATAACCTGGATTACCGTCCAGGATTTAAGATAAATATTTTTTAATCAGAGAAAGTCTTTTGAAGTTTAAAGATCCTTTGAAGTTAGAGGTCAGCTGACAGCATTGGCCACCCACATCTGAGAGGAATTAAATCACTTAAAAATGATGAGTTTCTTTGATTTTATCGAATTGAAAACCTCTGGATTATAATCAAGAGGAAGATGGATGATCACAAACCATCAAACCACCAAACTGAACTGCTTGAATTTTTACACCAGGAGTAAAGCAGCATAAAGTTATCCAAAAGCAGTGTGTAAGACTGGTGGAGGAGAACATGATGCCAAGATGCATGAAAAAAAAAAAAACTGTGATTAAAAACCAGGATTATTCCACCAAATATTGATTATTTCTGAACTCTTAAAACTTTATGAATATGAACTTGTTTTCTTTGTCTGAAATAAATCAACAATGTTCATTTTACTCAAACATAAACCTATAAATAGCAAAATCAGAGGAGCTGATTAGCAGTAGGGGCAGGTAGCTGATTGGTAGGTAGTGAGTGATTGGCATTCTGAACAGCAGGAACGCTGAGGTCCTGCGTGTCCTGCATCCTGCGCTGTTCTGTTCCAGTGATCCCAGTTTGAGAGGTAATTGGTCTTTGTGTGGAAGCTGGGATAGCGCTGCGGAATCTGTCAGGCGACAGGAAGCTATGATAATTGTTACGGCTGCGTTTCGCCTTTCGGACGAAGCTTTTCTCACAGGAAAACGGTAATGAATAAAATATAACTCAGGGTAGAGTGTCACCCTCGCTCCCCCTCCTTTATTACCATCTCTGCTTTATTTCCACCAGCTTCTCTTCTTTTCAGTGACGTTGGTAATTGACTGCAGCGTTCTACAGGAAGGAGCAATATGGTGAATGTAAATCACCTGAAAAGGCCTGTCAGCCGACGCTTTTACATTTTTACAGCTTAAAAATATGAATTAATATCTTTCCCTCGATTTATTCTTCAGACTTTGGTAGAAACTTAATCTTAGACGATCTCAATTCACCTCCTCAGGCTTCTCCTCACTCTTTATCCATCTACAGTTGCAGGTTTACTTTAAATTTTAGCAATTATTTTCTATTACAATCTTTTTATGTAATGCATGAATAACAAATAAAAAGTAGACAATTGACAAAAATGCTGGCCGATTAAAGGGTTAATTTAATTTGAGAGACATGTATATTGTATATTTGAGTATACAAACCCAAGCATTCATACAAACTCAAGGAAAACCTTCATTGTGATGCTCATCACTATCTTACATCCCATCAACAGTCTATTTTCACTCCTATCTTCCTCCTGTCTGGTTTAAACAGCAGCAGATCTTCTGAATATATCTACACTGATGGGCGTGGTGTTCTGGAAATCAGGTGTTTTCAGGTACATTTCTGGAGTTTTATCTTCAGGAGCTCCACTGACTGAATACAACCTAGACAGACGCCAACAGTCAGACGTTCATCGCTATCTCGGTAACACAGGCGCTGTGCCGAGCCGAGCGTACACCCCCACTTATTGATGATGATAACGATAATGATAAACAAAAGACGCTCTCATTGGTTTATTTCACATTACGCCCAAAATTAACCACACCCATGATTAATTAAGAGATAATTAGTACATGATTTTGCCTGTTTTAAGTCACAAAAGGTGTACTTTTCCCATTGTTATGATAGCAAATACACACTTATACATCCTAAATCAAGCATAAATGCGAAGAAAATATGGATTATTATCTTTATACCTGGATTCTTTATTCTATACTAACTCTTATTGGAAATCTTTTGCTTTGGCGTAAAACTTTTGCATTGATTTTTTATTGGGTAAATTTGATGAACAGAACGCTGAGTGATTGAGTGTCTGATACTCTGTGCTCTTTAATATGTTGTATCATGTTTTTTGGGGGGTAAATCGTATTGTCAGTATCGTTCTGCAGGATCTTATATCAGTCTATAAGTCGAGCGCTCAAGTGATTCTGCATGTTTACATCTCTACTGGATCCAATTTTTTTCATGCATCTTGGCATCATGTTCTCCTCCTCCACCAGTCTTACACACTGCTTTTGGATAACTTTATGCTGCTTTACTCCTGGTGCAAAAATTCAAGCAGTTCAGTTTGGTGGTTTGATGGTTTGTGATCATCCATCTTCCTCTTGATTATATTCCAGAGGTTTTTAATTTGGTAAAATCAGAGAAACTCATCATTTTTAAGAGATCTTATATTTATTTATTTACAGAGCTGTTTACTGTATATGGATATTTTAGGAGCATGTTTCCATTAATTAAGGTTAATTACACTGGTGAATCAATTTGTTTACAGCCATACTAGTGTTATAGGATGACATTGTATAGCGTATATAATATTTTTCAAACACTTTAAAATTGCTCATCATCTTAATAATTTCTTATTTAATATGATATAATACACCTAAATAAACAAAAAGCAGGTTTATATATGTTAGATTAGGGTAAACCGTGCCTACGTTTGAATAAAATATTCATATTTAACACCACGTATTGATAGTTTATCACAAATGTAAACAATAAAAAGTATTGCAATAATATCAATATTTTATCCTACATTTATTTGATAATGAATAGCTTCTTACTATACCTAACATACATAAACAATATAAATAATAACTGCATTATTAGCCTTTTTTGATGTTTGATTCAAATGTTTCTTGTAAACTTTTCATTAAAAGCTTCATTAAGTAATAGCAATAATTTTATTGTCTGTTTCTTTTCATGTTTTAAATATGAGTCAGAGAGCAGGTATTCAGTACAGTAATAAAATGATCATGCTTGATGTTCTTGAGGATTCTCAGTTTAGTATTATTTATCGCTCTATTTTACATTATGGTTTCATCCATCATCTCTTCTTCTTCAGCTTTATAACTGAATGTATTAGGAATGAATGTAGTTATAGCTGTATTTCCAACATATTCATATAATAATATTGAAAACTTCATTTTATTTCTAAATATTAGAATGTAATGTTCTGTACTGTGTAATGGTTTAATGGTTTAATCAGTAGATGATGATCATTTTATCCACATTAAAGATTATTATTTAGCTCTTCTCTGGAACACTGTGGGACTTTTTAATGTCTGGAAATTTCCTCTCAATTTAAAAATACCTTTAAACCCTTTTCTGATCTCAGCTTTCAGAATCCAGGTCTTTATGTGGCCAATTATAGATCTTAAATAGCCCATAACATCCCTACAGAACATCCTGACATCCGGATTTAGGAGAAGTGGAGGTTCAACAATCAGAGTCACTGCTACACTTTCCAAAACATTAGGTACTGATGTAGTGATTGTGTACAAAACACAAGTGTTGTATTTATATACAGCTTTAGCTTTAGCAATAAAATTAGATTTAGATTAGATTACTGAGTATTTTAACAAGGTTCTTCAGAAACAGCCAATCTTGAGGGTTTTGGTTAGTTTATTGGTTGTTTAGATGGTTGGTTAGTTGTTTGGTTGTTTGGTTTGTTTGGTTGGTTGTTTTTTGGTTGATTACTTTTCGGGTGGTTAGTTGGTTGTTTGGATGATTACTTGTTTGGTTGATTACTTGGTTTGTTGTTTGGTTGGTTAGTTGTTTGGCTGGTTAGTTGTTTGTTTGGTTGGTTAGTTGGTTGGTTGATTAGTTAGTTGTTTGGATGATTACTTGTTTGGTTGGTTACTTGGTTTGTTGTTTGGTTGGTTAGTTGTTTGGCTGGTTAGTTGATTGGCTGGTTAGTTGTTTGTTTGGTTGGTTAGTTGGTTGGATGATTACTTGTTTGGTTGGTGGGTTGGTTGGTTGGTTGGTTGGTTGGTTGGTTGGATGGTTGGTTGGATGGTTAGTTGTTTGGTTGGTTGGATGGTTAGTTGTTTGGCTGGTTAGTTGTTTGTTTGGTTGGTTAGTTGATTGGTTGATTAGTTAGTTGGTTGGTTGTTTAGTTGTTTGGCTAGTTAGTTGTTTGTTTGGTTGGTCAGTTGGTTGGTTGATTAGTTAGTTGGTTGGATGATTACTTGTTTGGTTGCTTAGTTGTTTGGTTGGTTGGATGGTTAGTTGTTTGGCTGGTTAGTTGTTTGTTTGGTTGGTTAGTTGATTGGTTGGTTGATTAGTTGTTTGTTTGGTTGGTTAATTAGTTGGTTGGTTGGATGATTACCTGTTTGGTTGGTTACTTGGTTGGTTAGTTGTTTGGCTGGTTAGTTGTTTGGCTGGTTAGTTGTTTGGCTGGTTAGTTGTTTGTTTGGTTGGTTAGTTGGTTGATTAGTTAGTTGGTTGGATGATTACTTGGTTGGTTGGTTGGTTGGTTGGTTGGTTGGTTGGTTGGTTGGTTGGTTGGTTGGTTGGATGGTTAGTTGTTTGGTTGGTTGGATGGTTAGTTGTTTGGCCAGTTAGTTGTTTGTTTGGTTGGTCAGTTGGTTGGTTGATTAGTTAGTTGGTTGGATGATTACTTGTTTGGTTGCTTAGTTGTTGGGTTGGTTGTATGGTTAGTTGTTTGGCTGGTTAGTTGTTTGTTTGTTTGGTTAATTAGTTGGTTGGTTGGATGATTACTTGTTTGGTTGGTTGTTGGTTGGTTAGTTGTTTGTTTGGTTGGTTGGTTGATTAGTTGTTTGTTTGGTTACTTGTTTGGTTGGTTAATTAGTTGGTTGGTTGGATGATTACCTGTTTGGTTGGTTACTTGGTTGGTTAGTTGTTTGATTGGTCAGATTATTATTTGTTTGGTTGGTTAGTTGTTTGGTTAATTAGTTGGTTGGGTGGATGGTTGGATGATTACTTGTTTGGTTGGTTGTTGGTTGGTTAGTTGCATGTATAGTTGTTTAACAACATTTTATATTATATGAAAATATATTATGGTCATAGTCTTGTTTCTTCATATTTATGTGTGCATTTAGAATATAAATGTTTTATTCAGACATTGATATAATTGGAGTTTTTAAACTGCCACTGCTGTGATGTTTTACTTGATTTCTTGTCAAAATATTGTGACAAATACTGTTTATTATCTATTTAACCATCATGATAAATGTTGTTTTGTGACTCTGTTGTCAGAGCGTGATTATGTTTGATTGAATGTAATTATCTGTTCTTTTTGTAGAGACATTAAGTTGACAGATTTTCAAGATCAGTGTCAAAATCCTTTTACTGTCAGTCTGAGTACAAATAAACAAATGAGCGACAATATAAATCATGATATAAAAACATAAATCATGATATAAAACATATATAAGCACTTACACAGAATATTTTACAGTGTGGTGAGGATAAGATGCATATATATATATATATAATGTATATATTAGTTTATAATGTACATTACACAGCATTTACTTACAGCAGGTAGGAAATAGTAATTTAACATTACAGTCCAACTTTATAATAAGTGTGTGTAATAACTGTGTAATTATACATTATCAATCCAGGTAATAACAGTGTAACTACTATTGAAATACACTCTTACAGATTAATTACAGTTATACAGGTTAAGCAATTGCACATGTTTGTCAGTTTTGACTTAATAGTGTAACTGTGTGTTTTTGAATTAATAGTTAATTAGCTGATTGGTTGTTTGTTTGGTTGGTAGGTTGCTATTTTGATATAAATTTACAGTACAATAAACACATAAATAATGCACATTTCTGTTTGCAGAATCATAGAAATGTTTTATTTTCACCCATTTGTCAGCTGGGTACAAAAGAACTTTCCTGTAAAAGAGGTGCGTCTTTAATTTGTAGCTGAGAGAAACGTGTATTAGTAATGGTTTATAGTGGTGTATAGTGGTTTATAGTGGTGTATAGTGATGTATAATGGTGTATAGTGGTGTGTAGTGGTGTATAGTGGTGTGTAGTGGTGTATAGTGGTGTGTAGTGGTGTATAGTGATGTATAATGGTGTATAGTGGTGTGTAGTGGTGTATAGTGATGTATAATGGTGTATAGTGGTGTGTAGTGGTGTATAGTGATGTATAATGGTTTATAGTGGTGTGTAGTGGTGTATAGTGGTGTATAATGGTTTATAGTGGTGTGTAGTGGTGTATAGTGGTTTATAGTGGTGTATAGTGGTGTGTAGTGGTGTATAGTGATGTATAATGGTGTATAGTGGTGTGTAGTGGTGTATAGTGATGTATAATGGTGTATAGTGGTGTGTAGTGGTGTATAGTGGTTTATAGTGGTGTATAGTGGTGTATAGTGATGTATAATGGTGTATAGTGGTGTGTAGTGGTGTATAGTGGTGTGTAGTGGTGTATAGTGGTGTGTAGTGGTGTATAGTGATGTATAATGGTGTATAGTGGTGTGTAGTGGTGTATAGTGATGTATAATGGTGTATAGTGGTGTGTAGTGGTGTATAGTGGTTTATAGTGGTGTATAGTGGTGTGTAGTGGTGTATAGTGATGTATAATGGTGTATAGTGGTGTGTAGTGGTGTATAGTGGTGTATAGTGGTGTGTAGTGGTGTATAGTGATGTATAATGGTGTATAGTGGTGTGTAGTGGTGTATAGTGGTTTATAGTGGTGTATAGTGGTGTGTAGTGGTGTATAGTGATGTATAATGGTGTATAGTGGTGTGTAGTGGTGTATAGTGATGTATAATGGTGTATAGTGGTGTGTAGTGGTGTATAGTGATGTATAATGGTGTATAGTGGTGTGTAGTGGTGTATAGTGGTTTATAGTGGTGTATAGTGGTGTGTAGTGGTGTATAGTGATGTATAATGGTGTATAGTGGTGTGTAGTGGTGTATAGTGATGTATAATGGTGTATAGTGGTATGTAGTGGTGTATAGTGGTTTATAGTGGTGTATAGTGGTGTGTAGTGGTGTATAGTGATATATAATGGTGTATAGTGGTGTGTAGTGGTGTATAGTGATGTATAATGGTGTATAGTGGTGTGTAGTGGTGTATAGTGGTTTATAGTGGTGTATAGTGGTGTGTAGTGGTGTATAGTGATGTATAATGGTGTATAGTGGTGTGTAGTGGTGTATAGTGATGTATAATGGTGTATAGTGGTGTGTAGTGGTGATCACTAGTGATTTGTGCGAGTGTGATAAGGAACGGCGAGGTTTATCACCGAGGCAGTAGACGCCGCGCTCGCCGTTCGATTCGCCGCTGCTTTGCATATTAATCTGTCTCCCGGCAACAGAGACCTGCAGGAGCTTCAGATCTTCAGCAGGACTTTAACGCTCTCCAGGTTCTGATAGCGGATTGGTGGGATGAAGGTGTGACTCAGGATTAAGGCGGAGTTCTGTTCCTGATAGTGAGTCTGGATTATCTAACAGCAGAAACACGTCGTACAATCGCCACGTTCACCGCTGGTGCTCACGCGGGATCTGTGACCAAACACACATTTAAATAAAGCTTGGCTGAGACTCAAATACTGAAATACAATATACTCATGACCTTCAGGAACCTTCAGAAACTTTTAATAAACATTGAGGGACCTTTAGGAAGGTTAGAAAGACAGTAAGACATGAAGTAAAGAGTGAGGTGTATTTTAATGCTTGCACAGTTTTATTATTTATGCTTATTTATTTGCATATTGTTTATAGTTGAATCAGTGTTAGGACATTCTTTGGGACTATCTTTATCAATCTGCCAATTATCAGTTGAGTCAGGTGCATAAACTTAATTATATCTTTTAAAGATATATAAATATATTCAGTGTTTAATAATCAAAGTGTTTTAAGTTACTTGCATAAAACCTGCAGGAATCATCGATGCTACAATCATTTCAGAAGTATTACTATACTTGGTTGATCTGTTATAGATGCCTTATAGATGTTTACCTGACATTCAACTAACATTTAACTCAACATCTGAATCTAACTCTACATCTAACCCTTATTCTAACTGTAACCCTAACCTTAAATCAACTCGAAAACTTCACCTTTACCCTAAAATTAACTTAAAACTGAAAATCAACCTTAAACCTAAAGCAAGCCAAGTTTATTTATACAGCAACTTTTATACACAACGCTCATTCAAAGTGCTTTACAAACTAGAAAATACACAGAGAAATCAAATTACAAAAACATGTAAAAGAATAACAGTAAAAATGGAAATAAAAACTAAAATAAGAATAAAACATGATTAAAACAAAGAGTAAAAACATGTAAAAGAACAACAAAGAATTGAAAATAAAAATAAAATAAGAATAAAGCATGAATAAAACATGATATAGAAGTGCTGTTACAGAATAAAAGTGGGCGGAGCTGCATTCTAACTCATAAAGGTTAGAGTGAGTAGTTTAAGAATTCAAGCAAAGTTTTACGCAGTCAAAAATTATATTAAAATATATTAAAATATAAAGTTAAAAATATTTTTTTATTGTTATCAACACAAATACTGTATACACAATATAGAAATCCAGCATTCATTGGCCAGACATCAAGTGTTCTTCTGTCTGATTGGAGGCAGAAATTGGAAGATAAGACCCTCCTGCAGTAGAAGAACCTCTTCTGATTCCTGAATTGGAAACAGGGTCTCGTATCACATCTACTGTTATCATTTAATCACAGCTGTGAAATCTGCATCAATAAACCTGAAATATATCTGCTTAGCACTTTCTTTACTCATGTAATTTGTTAACAGCAGCATCATCTGAAGTGAGAGGAGCGTATGGATGGAGGCAGTACAGTAATATTACAGGATTTTATACTAATATAACTCAGGTTACTCACTGTTACACTGTGCATCCTGTTTTTATTTCTGCCCCTCATGACCTCATGTAATTACTGTTATGAAATCTGCAAAAATCTCTTTTCTTCTTTTTATTTTTGCGCTTCATGATCTGAATTTTAGAGAAACAGTGGTTGATTTTCTAATTACTTAACATTATCATCTTGTACCAAAAGTAAGTTGGATTTTCTCATCATACTTTTGTTTCAAAACATTTTATTTTTTTCCTTAAATTTAGATTATAACAGGCAGAAATTAGAAACATTTTTCAAATTTAGCATCAAGTAGTAAAAAGTGTAACGATATGATGCTCATGATCTGTTGTTACAGACTGAGTGCAGAAACAAAATGAAGAGTTAGGGTCTCACTCAGGGCTAAAACAAATCATCTTTATCAACCTTTAACTTTATCATCTTTATAACAAAAGTAAGTTGGATTGGATGGATGGATGGATGGATGGATGGATGGATGGATGGATTGGATGGATGGATGGATGGATGGATGGATGGATGCTTTATTGATCCCCGAGAGGAAATTCTAGACATCCAGCAGCAAGTATGTATGTCATCATCCCTTATGTCATTAGGGATGTGTCATATCATACTGTACACAATAATATCATCAACATTTCTGAATATGATGATTATTGATATTATATCCTAAAATATGGTATCATATCACTCATCCTTAATTATTTATCACATCAGGGTTCTACTTTTTACTGTTTTTATCAAAAGAAAAATTCACACTGTTCTCATTCCCCATTATATATCTACTAGAGACAGATTATATCTGTACAGTATCATTTATTTTACTTTAATCCTGGATATATGGAGATTTATGGAGTGAATTATTATTATTAGTATCATGATAATCTGGATCATTGACTTCTGTTACTGTAAATCTGATAAAATTCTTGTATTTTTAATATCTCAGTTATTAGGGGTGTGAAATATCATATTGTATGTAATAATAAAATTTAATTATCATTTTGTTGCAGTAGAGTATTCTTAAAATATATATTTTTTTAAATCAGTGTTTTGTCATATCGCCAAGATGATCGATATCGCGGAAATAACATAATTTATTGTGATATTATTTTAGGGCCATATTGCCCACCTATATGTGCCATCATACTTTTGTTTTAAAATTAAAAAAAACATAAAATTCAGAAAAAATGTATTTTATTTTGAAATCTTAAGAAATTTAGATTATGACAGGAGAAATGAACAACAATCCTATATCAAATGCAAAAATGAAATAATTAAGGTAATATATATATATTTTTTATAGTTTTCTATTTAAAAAAAAATAGCAACAAGTTTTCAAAAAATTGAAAGTTTATTGGGTGGAGAGGGCGTCTGTATGGAGGAGAAGTTTCTCTCGTTTCTGTTGTTTCTGCAGCAGCTGCTGTTATCAGAGATCCGCTCTGCTGTTAATGATCACCAGCGGCAAACTGCACTCAATTAAAACAGCAGTGCGGCGTGTTGGAGGGTGGAGGGTGGACTCTCCGGAGGGAGGTGCCGCGAGCCGCCGTGTCAGAACAGGAGAAAGAGTGTAAATGAGGCCTGAGGACTTCAGACCAACACCACCACCAACACCACCACCGCCACTGCCGCCACTCGGGTACACCACCTGCACCACCTCCAACCCCTCCGCCGCCACCGCCGCAATTAGCATTCAGACCTCTTCTTATAGAGGAGGTAGAGGAGGAGAGACGCTCTGAGAAATCCCAAATCCACCACCATCACCCCCCTCCACCCGCCCGGCCTCCACCCTGAACCTCACTTTACCATAAACCTCCACTTAATACCCAACAACCCAGGAGTTACCCGGATAAAGAGGAGCAGCCGGGCTGAGCTGGAGTTTAGAGAACTGGATTAAAGCCTGTGATTCTGTGAGATGAGAAGAAGAAGAAGAAGAAGAAGAAGAAGAAGAAGAAGAAGAAGAAGGAGGTGAAAAAAGTGGAGAAGAAGAAGAAAGCGAAGGAGGAGAAGGTGGAGGAGAAGAAAAGGAAGAAGAAGAAGAAGGAGGAGGAGGAGGTGGAGAAGAAGACGAAGAAGAAGAAGAAGAAGGTGGAGGGGAAGAAGAAGAAGAAGAAGAAGTTGGAAAATGTGGAGAAGAAGAAGAAGAAGAAGTTGGAAAATGTGGAGAAGAAGAAGAAGAAGTTGGAAAATGTGGAGAAGAAGAAGAAGAAGAAGAAGAAGATGGTGGAGGGGAAAAGGAAGAAGAAGAAGAAGAAGAAGAGGGAGGTGGAGAAGAAGAAAAACAAGAAGAAGAAGAAGAAGAAGAAGAAGAAGAAAAAGAAGGAGGTGAAAAAAGTGGAGAAGAAGAAGAAAGTGAAGGAGGAGAAGGTGGAGGAGAAGAAAAGGATGAAGAAGAAGAAGGAGGAGGTGGAGAAGAAGACGAAAAAGAAGAAGAAGAAGAAGGTGGAGGGGAAGTAGAAGAAGAAGCAGAAGAAGAAGAAGAAGAAGAAGAAGAAGAAGAAGGTGGAGGGGAAGAAGAAGAAGGTGGAGGGAAATGTGGAGAAGAAGAAGAAGAAGAAGTTGGAAAATGTGGAGAAGAAGAAGAAGAAGAAGATGGTGGAGGGGAAAAGGAAGAAGAAGAAGAGGGAGGTGGAGAAGAAGAAAAACAGGAGTAAAGCAGCATAAAGTTATCCAAAAGCAGTGTGTAAGACTGGTGGAGGAGAACATGCATGAAGATCAAGATGCATAAAAAATGTGCTTAAAATCCAGGGTTATTCTGAGAGAACTGAAGTGCTCTCTTTATTTTTCCCAGAGCTGTTTGAATCTAGAATCTCCCATTAAAGTGAAAAAAAAAGCTTAAATAAACTTTATTCTTCAATAAAAGCCTCTTCATGATCTACAGAATGTTCAGGTGCTGCTATATCACTGATAAGTTGTTGATATATTACTGAAGCTGAAGTTTAATTTCATTTAAAATAGACAACTCCAAATAAAGTGTTACCAAATACACCTTTAATTGATAAGAATTTGCTTTTATTTCTAATCAATTATCACTGAATAAAAACAGGCTGATACATACACATAATATACTGTAGAATCAATGCAGGTTATGGACGGTAAATTACGTAAATGAATTCTTTATGATTTAGCTGCACAGCGTAAAACAGGAGGCAGTAAATTTGATTATAATAAAGAATTTCACACCAAACGCTCACTCTGAATTAATTTATTTATTATCTCACTCTAATAAATAAAGAAAAATGATTATAGTTCTTACTTTCTCTTTAAGTGGAGAGAAAAAGTTAACTTTTCCCCAGTTTTAAATATTTATATATATATATTTGTATTCTAGCTGTAAAGTCATGGAGAGAAAGTCTTTTAATTTGGGCAAGGCCAGTCTACAGTCACACAGCAGCCTATATTTGTCCTCCCTTGTCAAAACTGCTGTCAAATTTAAGGTCAGATTGTGGGAGACGGGAGTTTTGTGCGGCTGAAATGATGCCGGGGGCTCGATCCTCGCCCAGCGCCCAACGCACAGCTACAGTTATTTACTGGTGGGTTTTAGACGCTACAGAAAATGAATTCTCCGTCTCTGTTTGGTCCCATAATGAAGTTCAGCGAATGAAGATGGAGCGGTACGATAACGCCGCTCATTACTATGCAGCGCCGCTTCACGCGTCAATCATACTCTGATAACCTGAGTATAGAGAGAAATTATCCTATAAAAACAAAAGCTGCACTGTAGAACCCGTAAAATAGCATTACTGCACTTTAGAAAGTGAGAGAAGTGATCGTTCTTGATGGAATAGGTTTAGAATTCGGTGTTTACCGCACTGTAATCCTACATCACATTTTGTTTTCGCTGTAATGATTTTATGGCAACACTTTATTTTAAGGAACAAACATTAGGCGCTTATTAATGTCTTCTTATTTGCTTAACGAAGCCTTAATTAGACATTTGTAAATGATTTTTCACTACTTCAGGGTTCGTACGGGTGCCTGAAAATACTTGAATTTTAACGCTCTGTTTTCCAGGCCTGGAAAGTGCTGGAATTTTGGAGAAAGTGCTTGAAAATGCTTGAAATTGTAACTGCATTTACTTTACAACAAATATCTGGCTCAATAAGTTCGCTCGAAGAAAAAACTGCAGAGCGTAAAATAAAAAAGGCTTCGCTCGCGCCTCCACGTATGTGTGACAACAAACTCCGGTTCTTTCTTGTAATCCAAAAGGAAATGGCTCACAAGGAATCGGCTCTGTTTTCACCTTTTTTAAACACGAACAGCAGGAGAGTTAGCTAGCTATGCTAAAAGCTAAGCTTTGGGTTTATCTAAATAATAATAGTAATAATCAGGGTTACACATACAATTTACTATTAGGCTAAACCCAGCCCGGCACTGTTAAGGCGGTGTCACCGTCCTCCAACGAGCCGCTGTTGGAGCCGCTTCACCACCTTGAAACAAGTCGATCTCCGGCTGGAGATAGCTACGCTAAATGCCAATAGCCGGGTTAACAGTGCTGGTGAGCGGCTCGTTCTAGGCTCTGAAGCCACGATACAAGCCCCGGAGATCAGCTCGTTCCAACCAGTAAATCTGGTGCAGGTGTTCTGTCGAGTTCTGCTACCCTATCAAACCGTGCTTCCCCAGTGTATGTTTAACTGTAAAATATATATATTTTTAATTACATTTTTATTACTTTTTTACACGATTCTAACACTCAAGCAAACGTTGATTGTGAGTCCAGATTGTACAGAAAGCACCCAGGAAAAAACTAAATTATCAGGAAAATACTACAGGTGGGTAACCCTGGTCCAGAAAGGTCTGAAAATCCAACCCAGTTTTTTTATCTGCAGCAGAGCCGCCCAGGGGATTGGTACAAAGCCCTGGGTTGGATTTTTACTTTCTGGACATGGGTTACCCACCTCTACACTTTTCAGTAAAAAAATGATTGAAAGTTATTTATCTAGTGATCTTTCGTGCCTCAGCTTCATTATTGACCCAATCAAGTTGGATAGCAAGCAAACTCTACAGACAGGTGATACATTTTATATCATAAAACATTTTATTAAATTTCTTCTCCTTTTGCAATTACCAAACATATTTCTGATTGTGTTTACACAAACCATCTTTTGCTGTGTGACAAAAAGCAAATTAATAATTTTGAGTGTTTGTACGTATAAATGTTCTTAACTCACCCTCAAATTTGACATATTACAGTAACTGCTCAATTAAATGAATAGGGTAAACATACGATAAAGAACATTGTTATTTAAATTGTGTGAAATCTATCTATCTATCTATCATCCCCATCACTATTACACTGTTGTCTTCTGTCTCATGTATGTCTATTTGTGTCCTTGTTGTATTGTACACATAGTGATTCCCATTCTTTTATATTATTATATCTATTATCTGTACCTGCTGTAATTTTTGGGAAGGAGAGTAACATAATTTAATTCTCTGTATGTCCTGTAAATATGCAGTACTGACAATAAAACTACTCGACTTTACTAGATTCCATACTCAAACCCAACTGTTGTTGGAAGCCGTTATTTCAGGCAGAGTATAAAACTCGTACATCTTGGTTGAATGGTGTTTCTACTCTCTGATAGTTTTAACGTGCGAAGACCATGCACTTTTTATTTCTCTTTGCTATTTGGGCTAATTGGTACCTGATTAGTGTAAAAACTAAGATTTATCTTTTTTACGTGATGCCGTTTCTGAGAAAAATCTCTACATATGAGGACTTTAGTTTTATATTTCGATAGAACACAATGAAGTCGTGATTAGTAACGATGTGTAAAACATTTATTTTGTGGCTGAACACAGCAGCATCTTTTGCTATCTCTTACTTAATTATAATTAATTTATTCTGTATTACTGCACTACCTCATATCTATACCTAATAATACACATATTTATATATTTAGCTGGACTGCAGTGAAGGGATTGGAGTCTGCAGCTGTGTTTTAATGGATATGACGTGTTTTATGACGTGTTTTATAAAGATGTATAAAGGTTTTCTGACATTACTGCTCTCAGAACCTCATCAAGGACTCTTTAGGAACCTGTGTTTCCTGCAGTACGTGTAATATTGTGTTTGGGTTGATGTTAGAAGCTCTCTCTTCACTGCAGTCGCAGCGTAAAATCTAATCAAAAGGCTCTCGCGCTCAGTCACTCGCGTTAAGTGTCGCTCTGTGGCGGCCATTTGGTTAAAATCGATTTTTGTTAAGTAAGGGCAGATACATCAGCGCCGTTCCCGCTCCCGCCCAACCAGATTGGAAAAGCGGGTGTTAATGGCTGCATTCCTCCGGGGGGCCGTGTTCCTGCTCGCGCTGATCGCCGGGGTTTCAAACCGGCACTAATTGAGACCTTCGGAAAAAAGAAAAGGAAAAACAACAACGACGACTAAAACCTCAGAAACCCGGCTGATAAATATCTGCTGTATTTGTGTTTGAGTAAATGATTTAACCCTTAAATTCTAGTCTGTTTTACTGTGTTTTTTATTCTCTGTTTTTGTTTTCAGTTCCTCTTTCAGGTCTTATAACACAGTAATTATATCAGACAGACACATGCCCTGATCTCTTTTACTCCAGAAGACATACGGCTGCTCAAAAATATCATCATTTAAAATATAAAAGGAGGCAGAATTGTTCTATTTTCCTGAAACTGATCATGTTTTGATCAAAATTTTGCCCAAAAATTACTTATTTTCGAATGTATAGACTTTAAATATATTCACACCTAAGATATATTTTCAAAAATGGTTAGACTAGAGTGTTTATCAGTTAAAAGAGCATAATAATATTGATGATTTGAGTTCATTACATGGCTTATTAATTATTACTTTGATAAAATACATGGAGAAACAGCATCAGGTGGATTTATTTATTTATTTTTCTTGATAATCAATAATCACACCTCTAGGATACATGTAGATACTAAACACCTGACACTCAGAGCAGCCTATACCTTTCAGTATTTTAATCAGGACACACAAAGAAAACTATAAACTATAAAAATGTAAACTTTTTTTAGTCTAAATAAATAAAAAATTAGTTTAGTGCAAAATAACTACTTAGTAAAAATGTTTAGTAAAATAAACACTATATAAAGTAGTGCGCACACCATACCTAGCTTCAGTTTGAGTAAAGCAGGTCGTTTCACACTTTTTCTGTGGACACTTTTGAGTCTTTATTTACTGATATTATTTGGTTTGAAACATCATATAAATATGTTTGAAGCACTAAAGGTAAATAATATTGGTTGGGGAAGGAGATTTTTCACTTTTTTAGGTGTTTTTCTCTCAATGGGTTTCTTGTAGATTTAGCTTTACTGCACTGGGATGTGATCACTATTTTTAGAAAGAGTAAGCTCCGCCCTTTCTAACCATATATGGATTATGTTAATGTGTGAAGGGATTTCTGGGTAATTAAGCTGAGAACACAAGGTAAGATTCTGGATGTAAAATCCGTCTGTAGGGTTTAAAGGGTTAAAACTCTCCGGTTGTGATTTCAGGGACCCGGAGCTCACTCTGCAGAGACGACGGCGGCTAAACGCTGTTCTATTGTTATTTTATGTGTGAAGATGAGTGGAGAGGATGTTTCGCTCTTGACCTTCAGAAATATCTGATCATTGTTCTTTTTTCCCTCCTACTAAAAACCCTCTCGAAACTTACAGTCACGCCGCTCCCGACCTCAGCCAATTAGAACAGCCTGTTGACTGGAGTGTGGAGAGCCACCAGCACATGCCCTACTGCTCTGCTGATAATTCTGGAGAGAGCTGCAGCCGCAAGTTCATTTACATTTTACTACTCAGACTCTTCTGTGTTGTAGAAACTCAGCGGGTTAAAGAAACTCTCCGGATAAAGGATGGATTATATCGACACTGTGGATATAAGTGAAGCTTTCTGCTGACAGCCAGGACTTTAAACATGATTTAACATCAGCATAGACATCTACACAGTGTCTAAAATAGAATAGAATAGAATATACAGAACAGTAAAAAAAATACAAGATTTTATTCTGTAGACTTCTTACATCACTGGACTTAGAACTAAAACTAAAGTTTATCCAGAGGTTATCCAATAAATCAGCTAAAGGTTGGATTATATCGACACTGTGGATATAAGTAAAGCTTTCTGCCGACAACCCGGACTTTTAACACACTGTAACATGCAAGATTCTCTTCTATAGAGTGCTTACATCACTAAAATTTAACTAGAATTAGTTTTATCCAGAGGATATCCAATAAATCTGCTAAAGGTTGGATTATATTGACAAGTGAAGCTTTCTGCCAACAGCCAGGACTTTAAACACGCTGTAACATGAGCATAAACATCTACAGACACTCTAAAAAGAATATAATGTACAGAGCAGTAAAAAATACAAATTTTTCTTCTATTGAGTGCTTACATCATTGGAATTAGAACTAGAACTAAAGTTTTATCCAGAGGTTATCCAATAAATCAGCTAAAGGTTGGATTATATAGACACTGCAGATATAGGTGAAGCTTTCTGCCGACAACCCGGACTTTTAACACACTGTAACATGCAAGATTCTCTTCTATAGAGTGCTTACATCACTAAAATTGAACTAGAATTGGTTTTATCCAGAGATTATCCAATAAATAGGCTACAGGTTGGATTATATCGACACTGTGGATGTAAGTGAAGTTTCCGGCCAACAGCCTGGACTTTTAACACACTGTAACATGAGCTACATACTGTATAAAATAAAATAGAATTTACAGGATCCTTATATGACTAGAATAGTCTCAAGTGTGTGTGTGTAATGAAGAATGGAGGTAATTCAGTTGAACACAATGTATGGGGACAGTAGTTTAGTAGTTTAGGCCCTGCCACGATGATCAGAAGATTGCTGGTTCGAATCCCGGTTATTCAGCTTGCCATCAGCTGCCGGAGCCCCGAGAGAGCACAGTGGTCCTTGCTGTTTCTCTCTGGGTGGGTACAGTACAGTAGATGGCGCTCTCTCTCTTTCCCCTCATCACTCCTAGGGTGATGTGGATCAGCACAAGGCTGCGTCTGTGAGCTGATGTATCAGAACCGAGTCACTGAGTTTTCCTCTGAGCGTTAGTGCTGTGATGATGCTACTCGGCAATGCTACATCATCAGCAGTTCAAAAAGAGGCGGAGCCTGACTTCACATGTATCGGAGGAGGCGTGTGCTGGTCTTCTTAACCCTCCTGGTCCCTCTAGTGATAGAGGGAGTCCTAGTGAGTGGGTTTGGTAATAAAAATTAGAAATATAAAAATGTTAATAAAAATGATCCCTGCCATTTGGGATTAGAAGGACACAATTCATCCAAATATCAATTTATCAAATTATCAATTACAGAAAGTAAATAAACTAGTTTTGAATGTTAAAATTTGCTGAGAGTTTCTACCTGGCGCATGTTTCTGTCTGAACTGGCTGTAGAAACTTCTGACTGGGATTCCAGCTATGTTGTTTTCAACCTATTGAGTGTAATGTTGTCAATTTACCACTAGATTTTAATGGTAGTGTCTCCATATGAAAATTGTGGGTTGTGGGTTTGATACCCGGGTTTGGCAGGTTGATCCACTGGTTCTGAGCGTGTATGAGTGCTGGTGTGGTTAAATGCATCTGTTTTTCAGTGCTGGACTTTTTTACAACACTGAGAAAAGCAAACACACTGTAGATGTTTAAGGTTGAATGAATTTCATTCCTATGGAACGCTGGTGAGGTGTTTATATGTGTTTTTACTCTGTCTGGACGGTGAAATACTCTACTGAGGGAGTGTTAAACTCAGATTCAGCAGAACCAGAAGAGTTCCTCACTCTGCGCACTAAATTAAACGTGTGATCGCCTTCCTAATTAGCTAAGAGACGGATTAGATTTGTTAAATCAGAGACAACAAAACACTCTGCAGCTCTGTGGTCCTTCAGGATCGCTGCCTCACACTCTTCTTTACTGGGAGAGAAATAAACTCAGTGTATATACACTACCTTACTCATTAATATTCCAGTAAAGATCTATAATACTGAACAGAGTCTGAGCACTGTCTTATTATCCAAGTCCAAGAAGTGGGCGGAGCTTCTGAACATAGTGAAAATAAGGCTTGTGTCTTCTTTCTTTGAGGAATATTGTTTTTAAACATTACATTTTCGGTTCCTTAAGCATTTGATGACAAACTTCCTTGTTTTGCTTTTAAAAGCTTTTATGCTTTTATGTCTTTTTTTTAAAACTCATTTCTAGCCTGAAATTGTCTCATCCTCACTTTGTTTGGATTGTGTTTTGGTGCTAAAAATGCAGGAATAGATGTTTATTAATAAATTAAATGAAGTTGAGTAGATGAAACATGAAATATCTTGCGTTTAAATTGTCTGCAATCAAATAAAAGCCAAAGTAAATATAAGAAACACTTTCCTTTGAGGAAAGAAAGCTTACTGAGTAGTTTTTAAATATGATTTGTCAAAAAGCGTTAAAAGGTCTCAGATAGGTTTTTGATTCTGATTGTTTGACAGAGACGGATTTCATCAGATGGACCCTTTCCACAGTTACACCAAACACTGTCAATAACCTCCTGATTAATCTGAGGAACACATGCTGCCTCTGAAATGTCACGAACCACAGAATCAATATTCTATAATCTAATGCTTATTAGAACCCAGAGACATCACCAGACTGTAGCATCTATTTATCACTTATTATACTTATGATGCTCAGTGTCTTCACCTTAACATTATTTACTATTCTTCTTCTAAAAGCTCCCGGATCATCCCTTAACTTCGTCACTGTCCTCCCTCCCGGTGACTCAGAGAAGTCTATATCACACTAGACAGGATAGTAGAATCCAAATGCAGGTTTATGTTAATCAAAAACAAGGGAGAATTGAAAAAGATAAAAATTGGGGTCCAGGTAGCTGCACCGTTAAAATAGCAATCCAACAAAGCGGCAAATCCGAGCAAGAGCCACTCTGATTGGTTTATTTCACGTTACGCTCAAAATTAAACACACCCGTAATTATATGGATTTAGATAATTAGTACATGACTTTTGTTTGTTTTAAGCAATGCAAAGTGTACTTTTCCCATTGTTACGATAGCAAAAGCCCACTGACACGCCCTAAATCAAGCTGCATAATTGACAGCTGATGGCCCACCTACAGATTGATAAAATATTCTTTGTTTTTGCACATTTGGAAAGTCATGGACCATGGAATCAGTATTTTATAATCTAATGCTTATTAGAACTCAGAGATTTCACCAGACTGTAGCATCTATATGTTGCTTATCATACTTATGATGCTCAGTGTCTTCAGCTCAACATTATTTACTAAGCTCCCGGAACGTCCCTTAACTTCGTCATTGTCCTCCCTCCCAGTGAATCGGACAAGTGTGTAGTCTATGTCACACAAGACAGGAGAGAAGAATCTGAATGCAGGTTAATATTAATCAAAAACCAGGAAAAACAGAAAAATGAAACAGATAAAAATTTTTATGGTTCAGGCAGCTGCACCGTTAAAATAGCAATGCGCCAAAGTCTTTTTATCACTTATTATACTTTTGCTCTGAGTCTCTTTCCCTCAACATTCTTCACTATTCTTCCTCCAGAAGCTGCCGGATCGTCTCTTAACTTCCTCGTTGTCCTCCTCCCGGAGACTCAGAGAAGACTAATCTTGCTGACATTGACCCTTTCCCTTTTCCGGGATGCTGCGCTTTGTCAAATTCAGCGCCGGGCTGGGAGGAGGAACCGGCCACAATCCGCGGATAACCTTTAGTGGAATAAGTCTGTCGGTGACCCGGGCTGATGATGGACTCTCGCGTCTCCTCTGTGTGAAATACCAGCACTGTCCCCGGCGTTATCCGGCTGACTGACAGCCCCCACCCCCCCAGCGGGAGACAGCACGGCCTGACAGCACTCAGAACAGCTCTGATGATATTACACAGCCTGACTTACAGCATCAGCACTTTATCATCTGTTATTCCTCTCCTACACACACACATATATACACACACACATATATATATATATATACAGTACAGGCCAAAAGTTTGGACACACCTTCTCTTTTTCAGTGTGTTTTCTTTATTTTCATGATTATTTACATTGTAGATTCTCACTGAAGCATCAAAACTATGAATGAAGACGTGGAGTTTTATGTACTTAATAAAAACATGTTTTATATTCTAGTTTCTTCAAAATAGCCCCCCCCCTTTGCTCTGATTACTGCTTTACACACTCTTGGCATCATTCTCTCAATGAGCTTCAAGAGGTGGCCACCTGAAATGAAAAGTTTTCCAACAGTCTTGAAGGAAGGAAGGAGTTCCCAGAGGTGTTTATTAGCACTTGTTGCTCCTTTGTCTTCTTCACTCTGTGCTCCAGCTCACCCCAAACCATCTGGATTGGGTTCAGGTCCGGTGACTGTGGAGGTTCAGCTCATTTTTTATTAAGTACATAAAACTCCACATGTGTTCATTCATAGTTTTGATGCTTCAGTGAGAATTGTATGAGGGTTGTAGCGATAATCTCTTAAAGGAACACTGCACATATATCTTGTAATAAAAAATAAAAAATCTAAAAAACCTAAAGATTTTCCTGTTTGTTTTTTTTTACCATATTTTAATCATTACATGTTCAGTTGAATAGTAGTAGTTTTAAGTGAACAACAGGAGCTCCTTGTCAATCACTATCTACTGCAGCCAATCATCTTAACAGATCTTTCAAAAAAAGGCGACTGTGAAAAAACTGTGGAGCAGCCAATCAGGTTATTATATCTTATTCAGGATAAGACAGCTGGTATCAGTACTCGGTATCGGCCGATACCAGAAAAGCTGGTATAGGTATCGGTATCGGTAAAGAGAAAGTGGTATCGGTGCATCCCTAGTGAGAATCTACAATGTAAATATTCATGAAAATAAAGAAAAATGATTTGATCAGCCGTGGTTTTATGTTTTTTGGATACAATCCGGGTTAGCACCCGAACATCCCTTTCAGACAGCTTCCTCTTACAGCATCCACAGTTAATCCTGTTGGATGTGGTTGGTGCTTCTTGGTGATATGCTGACATTACCCTGGATACCGTGGCTCTTGATGCATCACAAAGACTTGCTGTCTTGGTCACAGATGCTCCAGCAAGACGTGCACCAACAATTTGTCCTCTTTTGAACTCTGGTATGTCTCCCATAATGTTGTGTGCATTGTAATATTTAGAGCAGAACTGTGCTCTTACCCTGCTAATTGAACCTTCACACTCTGCTCTTACTGGTGCAATGTGCAATTAATGAAGATTGAACACCAGGCTGCTCCAATTTAGCCATGAAACTTAAAATCCCACACTAAAATGACAACAGGTGTTTCAGTTTAATTCTCCAACCCCTGTATATATACACACAAACACACAAATACACATAGTCCCTTCCCTACACCGACACACCAGCATCCTTCCCTCGCTCTGTTCTTCTGCACGAATCCCTGCAGGATTTGAAACTTGACCCGAAGCAATTCATTACTGCGCTGTGCATTCTGCTTTCACCTTGAATTACTCTTAAAGTAGGAGCAGATAATGCAATCTGATAGTGTATCAAAGAAAAAGCAGAAAAAAGACTTATCCTCACGATCCCTGAGATGTTTCAGATCTGTGCCGCGGTCTCGCCCTGTAAAATTCCCTCCTTGCATTTCCCTTTTCTTTCCCTTTTCTTTTCTTTTTTTCTTTTCTTTTTTCTCAGATCTGGTGAACGGATGTGTGACGCTTGGCCTGGTGAATACATCACGCGTCCCGCCGTGATCTATTGGAGAAGAAGGGGCCAGATACAACACGGTTGAACATTTTCAGGCGCTGTAATTTGAGCGGATGAATTATTCATGGGAGGCTCGGTAATGAATGTAAAAAGAGTTTCCCTATCATTCATAATCTGGAGGGGAGAGGAAATATGAGCCGGGGCTTCGGGGCACTTAGCGGCGCTTTCCGACAGAACCGAGCAGCAGATCCTCCAGCAGGAGCTGAGATACATACAGTCCTAACTCTGAGAGAGAAAACGCTACGCAACACCTCGGACATCGGTGACAGAGCGACCGGCAGGGACTAGTGATGGGGGGACGGCTGGATGTCGGTGGGATTTCGTGCGTCGTCTCTGTCGTCTCCGTCTCTTCCGTACCGCCAACATGTTCTGTTTGGTTATTTGAGGATTCTTCCTTAACCCTGTGAACTCTAGGCTGTTTTGGTGTGTTTTTTCTTGATTTTTGTTTTCAGTTCCTCTTTCAGGTCTTATAAGCAGTGATGGGAGTAACTGTCACACCTTAGCCTGTCTCTGTCCAGTGTCTTTCCTTTTTTGCAAGCGCAAGTCAGTTTTATTTTCCATATTATAAAGAGGAAACAAAGAACAAAACAATATGGAATAATATAAATAAAAGGTAACTGAAACAAAACACTATGAAACAGAGGATAAACTAAGAGACTGATACAAACAAGCAAAAATAACAAACAATGAAACAAACTATAAAGCAAACCTGGAAAAACACAGCAGGTATGAGGCTACACAAAACAGATAAACAAGATCTGGACAGAGTAACAAGACACGGTCAAACAAAGAGCACGACAGAGAACAAAGGAGAACATGAGGTATTTATACACACACTAGGGACACCTGTGGAGGTAATGAGGGGGGCGGAGTTACAAATGAGAAAGGAGGGGTTACAGATGACAAGGCGGGGCTAAGGTGGAGACAAGACCAAAACACAACAGTAGCACATGACAGGTAAACAAAACAAGAGAACAGAGGACAGGAGCAGGAAGAAACCAAAGAAAAGGAAAGACACTGGACAGACACAGGCTAAGGTGTGACAGTAACGGTGTTGAAATAAACGGTGTTACTAACGCCGTTACTCTTTTTAGTAAGGAGTAATCTTATTACTAATTACTCTGACTGTAACTATAATGCTGTTACCATTTCCCCATTACACCCCGTTACTGAACTTTACTTTAGACGCTCAATTAACTTTTTATTTTTAACTTCGTGCATACAGACAAAGTGTGTGTGTGTGCGTTGTGTGTGTGAGTCACAAGGGAGGGGATAATGAGATAAACGCCTAAGCAGTGATTGGCTAAGGTATAGTAAGATTACGGTCTTCAGCCAATCAGAGAGAATAGGTGGGTGGGTGTTTAGAGCACATAGTGAGAGATGGAGAGTGAGGAGAACTCCAGTGGTAAAACAGCCTTTTCCAGATGAAAAAAAAAAAACGACACTATTTCACACTCACTGAGGTCAAAGGTTAAAATGTGCACGTCGAGTAAACACTGGGTCTGTGCCAAAACCTAGGGAGCTCTCTACATAGACAGCATCTTACGTCATTGGATGCGCGTTCCCGAGAAGTAGGCTGTCCCAATTCTTAGATACCTTAAAATGCTGTCTACTTAGATACCTTATTCTGACCCTGTAATACGAGAGCATTAGACCCTTCCTCAGCCAGTAAGGCAATCCCATGATGCAGCGCGGCGCAGCACCGCGTAGCTTAACTTCTTCCATAATGGCGGACGGAAGTGGATCGGCCTGCGCCGAAGTCATTTTTAAATGTAAGTTATTTAAGTTTTTATAGCGTAAGTGTGGTGTTCCATGAGTTTTCTTGGCATAAAATAACATAAATTAGCGTTTTATTTGTAGTTTTGGTTAGTCGGTGGCCGTTTTCCAGTTTTTTATATATCGAGGTGTTAGCATTTATGCTAGCGGGTTTTGAAGCGCCAGTGCATTGTTTTAGATGGGCTGATGCTAACTAGCCTGTTAGCTCAATAGCTAAGTAGCCTGACTGGCGATATTCAGCGCTTTTTTTTATCAGTCGCCGTAATATTTTATTAGTTAACTCAGTTAACCCTTTCTGTATAGTTAGTTAGACCTGTCGGGTTTATACGATCTGTATGTGGGCTGTTTAACGTGATAGCCAGTGTTCAGATATACAAATTACTTCCACTCTTTTAGGGAGCAGATCAGCAATAGAAGCCTTTATAAAGGCTCGCATAGAGAAAGAGAGGCTCTTCACTGGGGAGAAAAACTCCGCTCTCTCAGCTTGGAATTAAGAGCTTATTTAAGCTAAACTAGTTAGTTATTTAACGATAATATATTATTATTATATTCCATCTTAAATGATGCAGCTTTTACACTTTGATAAATTAATCCAACCGGCTAGCTAATGGCTTATGATTACAATAATAAAACAATAGGTTTGTGGCAAATAAGTTGATAGAAACTATCAACTATCAACTATTAAGCATCTTAATGCCATCATTTGTTTTTGTTTGTTCTTTGACAGGACTGTTGTTCTGGAATTGGGGCTTGCGGACAAAGTGAAAGAAATGGGAAAACCTAAAAAATAAATACAATGTAAGTTCAAAGATGAATCTGAAATTGTGTAGAATAATTTATGTATTTTATTGATTTTTATGTATCGATTTGAGGGTAGTATAGATATGTAAATTATTGTTAAAGTATAATTGAGGGGGAGAGAGAAGAGAGCAGAGCAGGAGCGGTCAGAGCGCTTGTATAACCTCCTAGAAAAAGATTAAATTAAATTAAATTAAATTAAACTAGAAAAGAGATTAAATTATGCATGTTTTACAATAAAGTTGTCGTTTTTTTAAGTTGAGAACTGGCATTTGTGTGTTTTTAAAGCAGTCATGGAAAACTAATGCATGCCTTGTAGGTATTCTATACTGATATAAACTTACTTAATAGGTTGTTCATAATAACACTGAAATTCATACTTCAGTTATATTGTTTGTATTGTTTATTCTAACCACACTTACAGAACAAGACTAATATTAACAGTGTGTGGAACACGTGAACTGGTTTAAAGTAGCACAAAATAAGACAATGAAATAAGACATTTTAAACTAGAACATTAAACAAACATGAATGATGCGTGTACAATATTTACACAGTATTGGCAGTGCAAATTTAACATTTAATGAAAACCAAACTGATCTATTTGTTTCCAGTTTGATTAAATCACTGGACATCAGCAATGTTGACATAAAGTTGCTCCCGTAATTGGTGGCCACTGACAGCTGTGATGTCTTCTTCCTGCACATCAGCTTCCTCATCTTCATCTGCTTCCTCCTCAGGCTGAACAACATCTCCCGCTCCCATGCAGATGTTGTGCAGAGTGACACAGGCAGCGATCACCTCTGGCACAAACCTTGGGTTCACTTCTTGAGAATGCAGGAAAATTGACCTCCATCTGGTCTTCAGCGTCCCAAAACCACGTTCAATTATAGAACGTGCCCTTGCATGATGCCTGTTGAAGGCCACCCTCTCTTCTCCTCTGACAGGCTTCTTGAATGGAGTGATGAGGGCTATGGGCTGAGAGATGCATGGGTACCCACCATCACCAAGGATCATGTAGCCTCTGGGTGGGAAAGTGGCCTGCTGATACAGAGTGCATCATGTACTGAGCCAGGAAAGCAAATAAAAACATCAAGAAACTTTGCCTGGTGGTCACAGACAGCCTGAAATTGCACAGAGGGGTAGAGCTTCTGGTTTCTGTAGCACTGTGCATCAGGTTCTCCAGGGGCTTTGATTCGCACATGGCACCCATCTATGGCACCCACTACAGAGTGAAAAGCTGCATGGATTCCCAGCCTCACGAAGCCATCAGAGATGCTCTGCAGTTCTCCGGGTTTTGGGTGCCGGATAACTTTCAGAAGGATTCACCGCATTTCATTGGCCACTCTGTGAATCACACTGTGCACTATAGAACGGGGCATAGAAAAAGCACGGGACACAACACGGTATGATGTGCCACAGGCCAACCAAAAAAGAAAAACCAAGACTTCAATGGTCCCTCCCCAACCATGGGTGCTCTTGTGCTGAATAAGTTGAAAAAGCACTTTCAGGGATTCACGGTTCAGGCGAAAGTCAGGCTTGGTGTCTTGGGTGTCGTCCGGGAATATTCTCAGAAGTGGTACACTTGAATTCAGAGCACAGTATCTTGTAGGTCTTTCTCCTGCAAGAAATGAAAAATTACTTTTATATATGCTATTTATTTATTTATTTATTTAGTGTGTGTGAACAGTTCTTCTGCAAAACAGAAAAGTTATTTGTTCCTTTGTGTTTAAAGAATATCATTTATCTGTTTTGTAAATTAACTGTTCGCACAGGTTCTATTTATGTATTTATTTATTGATTGATTGATTAATTGTTAATAAATGAATTGTCTGCATGTGTATAGTTGTATCACTTTGAAGTTAGCATAAAATAAAATGCATATTTGCAAAAACAGATGAGTGCTATTCTTTAAACAAACCTTTCATGCTTAAAAGACAGCATTTGTCTGTCTGCATATAAACTTTTCCCCCACAATTTTCAATTAATTGTATCAGCTTGATTATTAGCAACTATTTAATCAATATAAAATTAATTAAATAAACTATGTAGGTGTTCTGTACATGTTGTTATAATAATTATTTATTGTTATTATTGTTATTATTATTATTATATTTCTTCTTCTTATTATTATTATTATTATTATTATTATTATTATTATTATTAATAGCTTAATTAATTCATTGCTGTTAAAATACCATAGTTTTTACAATGATCTAATATGGGGGGGTGTTAATAGTGGAATTTTTACCACAGAGTATAAGAGGAAATGTTGTTTTCTGAGCGGATCTTACCTGTTCAAGGGCAGAAATCAGCGCTCTTCTTCTTAAATTTCGGCGTCTGGCTGCAGCATGTCGACTCTCACGTCTCTGTCGCTCTTCCTCCAGCGCAAAAACCATTAAAATTGTAATAAAAACAGCAAGAGGTGCGTCCATAATGCCGGTAGGGTGATGAGGTGGTTCCCGTGGGTGAGATAAGTAAACAGTGGGCGCGTGCTGTGGGCGGGGCCAAGTTGTGACGCAGTCGCTGCCTAACTAGAGAGTCCCAATAATGTGTCTTATGAGGCTGGATGGCGGTTAGAACGCTGTCTAGTTAAACAGCTGTCTACGTAGTCAGTGCCTACATAGAGAGCTCACTAGGTTTTGGGACAGACCCACTATGTCCCTGAACGAAAAAAAACTCTATGCAGGTACTTGTGTTTGCTGTCGTGCACTCTGTACATCTGGCTTATGAAGCACGCTCTGAGAAGGTAGGGGGGGGTTACGGGGGCGAGTAACACTAAAGTAACGCAATAGTTACTTTTACTGGTAACTAATTACTTTTATAGTGGAGTAACTCAGTTAGTATCTCAGTTACTTTTTTGGAGAAGTAACTAGTAACTATAACTAATTACTTTTTTTAAAGTAACATGCTCAACACTGATTATAACACAGTAATTATATCAGACAGACACATGCCCTGATCTCTTTTACTCCAGAAGACATACGGCTGCTCAAAAATATCATCATTTAAAATGTAAAAGGAAGCAGAATTGTTCTATTTACCTGGAACTGATCATGATTTACTCAAAATTTTACCAAGCGAATGTTTTTTTGTAGAGTATAGACTTTAAATATATTCACTCCTAAGATATATATTTTCAAAAATGGATAGACTAGAGTGTTTATGAGTTAAAATCATAAGAATATTGATGATATGAGTTCATTACATGGCTTATTAATTATTACTTTGATAAAATACATGGAGAAACAGCATCAGGTGGATTTATTTTATTTTTCTTGATAATCAATAATCACACCTCTAGGATACATGTAGATACTAAACACCTGACACTCAGAGCAGCCTATACCTTTCAGTATTTTAATCAGGAAACACAAACTATATATATATATATATAAATGTAAACTTTTTAGTCTAAATAAATAAAAATTTAGTTTAGTGCAAAATAACTACTTAGTAAAAATGTGCAAGTAAAATAAAAACTATATAAAGTAGTGCGCACACCATACCTAGCTTTAGTTTGAGTAAAGCAGGTAGTTTCACACTTTTTCTGTGGACACTTTTGAGTCTTTATTTACTGATATTATTTGGTTTGAAACCTCATATAAATATGTTTGAAGCACTAAAGGTAAATAATATTGGTTGGGGAAGGAGATTTTTCACTTTTTTAGGTGTTTTTCTCTCAATGGGTTTCTTGTAGATTTAGCTTTACCGCACTGGGATGTGATCACTATTTTTAGAAAGAGTAAGCTCCGCCCTTTCTAACCATATATGGATTATGTTGATGTGTGAATTTATGTGGATTTCTGAGTAATTAAGCTGAGAACACAAGGTGAGATTTTGGATGGATTAATTGCTGCACACCTGCTGATTCGCTGATTGGTGATTGGTGATCCTGGATGCTGGAAAGTGAGGTTGGTCTTCTTGTGTATCTCTGGTTTTGCCGTGGCGTGTTTAAGGAGAACCGATGCACTAATTGACTAATTGTCCTTTCAACTTCTGCCTCGTTTTCCTTTTTTTCTTTGCCATTTCGCCAAGTCTTTCCAGTGACCTTTACAGCAGCAAAAGCCTTGAAGTACATCAGCCATTAGTATCGGGTATCATATGCTCTCCTGACACCATCCTTCAACACCCTCGTCAGAGAGGGGAAAACGATACAGATATGGGTGGTAATATGTTATTGATGGTGTTTGTAGCCTCCCGAGGGGCGGGGAGGACTTACAATACCCGTTCCCAGTTGCAGGTAGACATGAGATATTGATTGGGAAGGGATTAAGTGTCCAACGATCCACCAATCAGGAGTTGCCGTGTGCACAGTTACCAGCTGTTTTGCTCTTGTTATAAATCATGTCGACTCAATAAAGCATTTCCTAGCCTTGTCGCTGCGCTCATTATGGACGTGTAGGAGATGCTTATTCAGGGAAAACAAGGTCTAGAACGTTAACTCATCATCTCGTGATGATTGAAACCTTGAATCTGGGATTTGGGTGAACAGCGGAGGAGCTTGCCAATCGTGACAGACACCGGTGCGCACACTAACATGCCCACAGCAGCATATGGCACGTTCTTATTTCATACCCCAAGAGATCCTGGTGAACATACAGGTGTTGGAGAATGAAAGTGAAACACCTGGTTTTAGAGCACAGTAATTGATTGTGGTGACGGACAGTTCTGGTGGAAACAGGAGAGTTGAGGTGCACATTGAATTCTGCGTGATTTGATCTGCCGTGGTTTTATGTTTTTTGGATACAATCCGGGTTAGCACCCGAACATCCCTTTCAGACAGCTTCCTCTTACAGCATCCACAGTTAATCCTGTTGGATGTGGTCGGTTCTTCTTGGTGGTGTGCTGACATTACCCTGGATACCGTGGCTCTTGATGCATCACAAAGACTTGCTGTCTTGGTCACAGATGCTCCAGCAAGACGTGCACCAACAATTTGTCCTCTTTTGAACTCTGGTATGTCTCCCATAATGTTGTGTGCATTGTAATATTTAGAGCAGAACTGTGCTCTTACCCTGCTAATTGAACCTTCACACTCTGCTCTTACTGGTGCAATGTGCAATTAATGAAGATTGAACACCAGGCTGCTCCAATTTAGCCATGAAACCTAAAATCCCACACTAACATGATGACAGGTGTTTCAGTTTCATTGTTCAACCCCTGTGTATCCTGGTATGCTCGGCCGATTTAAAACAAAAAAAGCCTTATCAAAGCAGCAGTGTTATCCTGACAAAAACTGAAAGATTCTGTAGATGCTGGTACACGTGTTCCCCTCTTCAGACCTGGTTTGAGAGAGTTTATTTTTTATTTTTCGCCACCAAAATCAATAAAGCCAATTAACTCCGAGGTGGCGGGCTGACCCGGGACACTCCTCCTCTCCCAAAGTGAATTATGGGAAAATGGGGGTCACGAGCATGCAGTGCAAGTGTGCAAGTGATCATAAAGCACTTTTTTTATATCTTTTTTTTTAGACCTTCTTCTGCAGCATCAGCCAGTTTCTGAAATCCCTAAGAGCTCTTAAACAGTTCTTCAGGGCGTGTACCATCAACCCCCCACACCACCACCCACCACAAACACTCGCATCCCCGTCGTCCTTTCCCCCATGCGTCCGTGTGCTTTTGTTTTCCAGCATTAATCACAGTGAGCGTGCCGCTAATGGTTAATGGCGCTCCACGGCGCGGCGGTGGAATGGGCGAGCAGCAGGTCGTCGCTGGGCTCGTATGCAGAGCGCTGGTTTTTATTATTAGGCCACTGCAGTCGCTCTCCTCCACCTGCACAGGTGATCCGTCTTCTGATGATAGTCCTGCTGCTGGAGTCCTGCTGCTGCTGGAGTCTCGCTTTGCGCAGGGAAACCAAATTACCGTGAGTAAATGGCCTCTCCGGTTTTAGTGCAGGAATCCAGGTCGTACTGCGCGTGTAAACAATGCTTCTGAATTCAGGCCGCTGACGCTCCCCCTCCCGATAAGCTAAAGCACAACAGCTATTTGTTTATGAGATGATTTTTCTCAGGATGACCTTTTTTACATGCTGTACTGCTCTGCTCTGCAGGAGGAGCAGAATAAATACAGCCGAGATCCAGAGGAGAGGAAGACGATGCTCACAGAGATACAACCCGTTTATTCAGTTATTAAGAGCAGGATTATACTTATGTTTCTGTCCTACAGCATAAAAATCTCAAATATGTTCAATAACTTTTCAATATTCATACATACAGAGATGTATAGTAATGAAGTAGAGATACTAATGTAATGCTAATACTGTATCTGTACTCTACTGGAGTATTATTTTTAATACATGACTGTACCATTTGTCCTAAAATATTGTACCTGTACTGTACTGGAGTATTATTTATAATTCACTACAGTACATAAATTCTACAATACTGTATCTGTAGCTACTGGAGTATTATTAATAATTCTCTACACTACTTAAGTACTAAAATACTGTATCTGTACTCTACTGGAGTATTATTTATAATTCACTACAGTACTTTAGTACTAAAATATTGTATCTGTACTGTACTGGAGTATTATTTTTAATACATGACTGTACCATTTGTCCTAAAATATTGTACCTGTACTGTACTGGAGTATTATTTATAATTTTCTTCTGTACTTTAGTACTAAAACACTGTATCTGTACTCTACTGGAGTATTATTTATAATTCACTACAGTACATAAATTCTACAATACTGTATCTGTACTCTACTGGAGTATTATTTATAATTCACTACAGTACTTTAGTACTAAAATATTGTATCTGTACTGTACTGGAGTATTATTTTTTATACTTCATATGTATGATTGTATGGTCAGATATGGAATGGTGCTCTGTTCTGGGTCAGCTCCTCAGTGCTCGAGGTGGACGGTGGTTTCCGGTTGAGAGTACGCTTTGCACAGTTGGCTGCTGCATCTTATCTGTGTGTTGATTGGCTGAGTGTTGAGTGTAAATGACTGTGTGTAGAATGTAATTAAAAACATCCTTGGGTGCCTAGAAAAGCAAAAAAGCTCTATATAAGTGTAATTGTATGTAATAAATAAGAATCCACAGTCACACTGTTTTTAACCATATAAAGACATTCGAGTTTAGCATCAATGAGGGTTAATGTGATTCAGCTTCATGAATTCTGCTTTTAAAACTGTAAGAATATTGGAGGCTTGTTGTACTAAAGTGTGTTTATTTGGACTGATGCTTTGCTTGTCTTGCTTTTCAAAGAAAACAAATTTTTAAATATTTATTGAACACCAGGCATTTTTTTAGAGATCTATAGTTCTGCAGTCAATTGCAGATCGTGTAGCTGGATTGCTATTGTAACGGTGCAGCTACCTGGACGTGTTCAACAAACTCTTCTCAGCAGAGGAAACTGAGCTGCTGGTTGACGCTGTGAAGGAGCTCCAGCAGCTCATTTACGGGAACAGCAATGTTATTTTATTTACTATTCTGTTTATTGTTGATGTAAAAGTTGGGTTTGTGCTGCTGTGTGTTCATGTGTGTGTAATAAGTGGGGGTGTACGCTCGGCTCGGCGCCTGTGTTACCGAGATAGCGATGAACGTCTGACTGTTGGCGTCTGTCTAGGTTGTATTCAGTCAGTGGAGCTCCTGTGTTTTCTGTTACCAAGATAAACAAGCAAAACTCCAGAACTGTACCTGAACACACCTCATTTCCAGAACACCACGCCCATCAGTGTAGATATATTCAGAAGATCTGCTGCTGTTTAAACCAGCCAGAGGGAAAGAATGATAATACACTGTTGGTGGGGTGTAAGATAGCGATGAACATTGTGACACATCTTATGCAGGGTGTAAGATACTACTGCAATGCTAATAGACAACAGGATTAGTGGTTTAGCTATGATGCTGTTTTTTTCTGGGCTGGATTACTTTCTGAGTTGATAACAGAATGATAGAATTAAATTAAAACAAAATGCAATAGTTTGCATATTTTATTCACAATATAACATAGAACACAGATGATGAAAGTGTGAAATGTGACCATTTAGAACTTGATGGCAGTAAGAAAGGCTGAAAAATTAAGAGAAATTAAAAACAATAGTTATAGAAAGCACTACCAACCCAGATGTGGGGGTTAAAAAATACAATTTTGAGAGGAGGAAGATGTCTAAAAGCCCCTATTCCTAATCTAACATCATATAAATACAGTCTCTACCTGCTTTAAATCCTCACAGTGAGTTAGCAAAGAGAGAAATCACCTGGATTTTCATGAAATGATAAAATGTCTCACTTTTATTATGCATAATATACAGCTCTGGAAAAAAAATAAGAGTTTTTTTTTTATTTTACCAAATTGAAAACCTCTGGAATATAATCAAGAGGAAGATGGATGATCACAAACCATCAAACCACCAAACTGAACTGCTTGAATTTTTACACCAGGAGTAAAGCAGCATAAAGTTATCCAAAAGCAGTGTGTAAGACTGGTGGAGGAGAACATGATGCCAAGATACATGAAAACACTGTAATTAAAAACCAACCAGGATTATTCCACCAAATATTGATTATTTCTGAACTCTTAAAACTTTATGAATATGAACTTGTTTTCTTTGTATTATTTGAGGTCTGAAAGTTCTGCATCTTTTTTGTTATTTCAGTCATTTCTCATTTTCTGTAAATAAATGCTCTAAATGAGAATATTTTTATTTGGAATATGGGAGAAATGTTGTCTGTAGTTTATAGAATAAAACAACAATGTTCATTTTACTCAAACATAAACCTATAAATAGTAAAATCAGAGAAACTGATTCAGAAACTGAATCGGTTTCTTCTTATTATTTTTTTTTTACAGAGCTGTATTCTATATTAAATACTGTATAGTAATGTGAATAAAATACGGGTCCATGTTTTTTTTTTTTTGTTTGTTTAATTTTACACAGAGTCCCAACTCAGGAGTTGTATTGCTTTATATTTATTACACAGTAAAACTGGATCTGCATTTTACAATCTCTCAAATTCAGCCCAAAGTATTTAACATTAGAAGGACAGATCATAGGGTTATTGGTTCATTTTCAAACTCCAGCCAATCAAAATGCAGAAGCTTGTTTTATTTATTTTATTTTTTCACCCCCTCTCTTCTATTCACACTGTTGAGACACTTGTAAAGCTATTAATGCATTCAGCTGTCTCATTAAACTCATTATTTACACACTGGTCCTCTTAAGCCTGAATTATAGATTTCTCAACAGCAAACAGTGTTTTTTGACAGATATGGGAAGGGTTTTATGTCCTGTGGCGTAATGGAAATGTGTGTTGTCTGAAATGAGCGTCTAAATTACAAGCCCTCGCTCAGTTACGAGCTCCATCCATCAGTACCTGCTGTGAGGTGGAGCTGCTGCTCATGACGACGATAACTCAGGGCTTTCTGCTGCTCTTAACTTCACTTTTCTACAGATATCTCCCTGTTTCTGCTTCCTGTTCTTAAAAAGGTGTAATTCTCACATTCCTGTAAGAAGAGCTGCTCTTATTCCTCGTGGTCCTGATGCTGATTTTGATTCTGAATCAAGAGAAACTGATTCAGAAACTGATTCAGAAACTGAATCAGAGCTGTATTCTGTATTAAATACTGTATTCTAATCTAAATAAAATATGTTTAACCCATGAGGTTCTGTCTCTGTTATACACAGAGTCCCAATTTGTTTGGAATTGGGTTTTGTGGAAGGATTTGTTTTGCTTTATATAAATTACACAGTAAATCTGACTCTAATAAAACCACCTTCAGCCATGCGCTGTTATCCTGACCTTACCCCGAACAATTGTTGGTACCACTTTAAAATAACACTACCTTTATAAAGGGTTTACAAATGGTTTATAATTAATAATCAGTTATAACACATACGTGGAAAGGGCAATAATAACCTGTTGTTTGCCAAATAGTGAACCCACAGCCGTCTATACTGTTGCCCTTTCTACATATGTGTTATAACATTTACAATCTAATTAGTAACCATAAATAAACTAATTGTAAACCATTTATAAACCCATTATTAAGGTAGTCTTATTTTAAAGTGGTACCCAATGGTTCAGTGATTTTATTGTCACGGACAAATTTCCAGAGTGGGTATAAAATATTAAGTCTTGTTGTAGTGTAGTTGTGGTGCCGTCATCTCGATGGTTCGGTGTAAGGTGGTTTATAAGGTATTTAGGATTGACTACAGGTCTTTTTCTCGTCCTGTATTCAGATCAAATCATCCGTGTTTAATTTTATCAAAAATAGTGACGTGAACAATCTTAACAACCAATAGGAGAAGAGCTACGGGAAGAGGCAAGAATATATTTTACCTTTTAGAGTTAATATGCCTTATATACTTCTTACTTTAATATGTACAGTATTTTAAACACAGGCAGCACTTTAATGTCATTATATTTAAATGTATTTTATTTTGCAATATTTTGTCTTATTGTGTAGTTATTGTTATTTTTGATACAAACGAGTTTAATAAAAACACATTTAGCAAGAATGATGTATTTCTTTATTGCATTCATTCGTAAATCTAAAACAAAAGCAAATGTACAGCAGTGAAACTGTGATTTTTTGTTAAACAAGTTTATAGCAAAATAGGGGGTAATGAAGCTAATAGGCTTATCGTTAAACACAAAATATATTATATTAAAAAATATCAATAACTAACAGTTTGGTAGATAGTGCTGGGTGATATGAAAAATATCATATATCACGATATGTAATTTTTTATACCACGATAACGATATATATCATATACCACATTTAAGTATGTTTTCAGTTATTCTTCAAAAAATATGACAAAATAATATCACTGCTTACTTTTTTCCAACTTTATTTCAAAGTGACATTAAACCCAACTTTCACTAATGAGAATTACTACCTTTTAGTGCAGCAATATATAATATGTGTATTAAATGAAATCAGATGAGGTAGATGCAGTAGCTCATTGTTTCAAAATTATACAGGTATTTAAATTGAGTTATCAAAATAAATTCAATTAACATTTTTTAAAGTGTCCGTCAAATAACGTAAAGCAGCGCCACGTCACACATTAACCAGATTATGAAGCTTTTTTTGCAAAGATTACTTTATTATCACTTATATAAACCGAGTTTATGCAAAGTGACCACAGCAATACATTTCATCGTAGCCTACTTTATATATTTGCATGAATAATTGATGAAATTAGTGTAGAAACGATAGAGACGATAGAAGATAAGTAGCAGGATAGACACATTTCTATCATCCCCACGATATTTATCATCATACCGCACAGCACTAATAGTAGAAAAATAAACTGTTGACAAAAGTTGTGAGTCTCTGATAATAAATCACAGTATTGATAATATACACATTATTTGTAATTTAATATGCAATATATGCAGAATAATCTCAGAAATAATCTCAGAAATAATCTATTTGCAGTTTTGCAGTTAGTGATTCCCAGTCTTTATAAAATCTTATTCTGAGTAAAAAGTCTGTGACGAGTCTTTAGATGTGAGAGAGAGTCAGACTTTAGTCTTTTTTAAGCCGTTTAGTTTATGGACAGAATTATTAGGATTGTCTCGGCTTCTTTAAGTAGAGATAATTATCAATATGTAGAAACAGGTCAACTGAAAGAAGCGTTTTAAAGCTCCTCCGGGTCAGTGCCTCGCTAAACGCCTCTACTCCGAGATCCACCGCCTGCAATAAACCGTTCAATCAGGACCCTTTTAAAAATGTTATCAAAAACGGGTCATTAGCCAGGAAATGGGTTTTATACAGAACTGAAACAGAGCAGGATTTAATTAGAGAAGCACCAGAAGGAAACATTTATTTTTTCTCTTTTTCGCCATTACATAATTTATAGATTATAGATGTAGTTTATCTTGAATTTTTTTAAGAAAACAAAAACAAAGGTTACAAAACTACAATATTAAAAATATTTATTTAATACCAAACTTTGAGTGGTTTTATACCACTCTTAAACAAATTGCTTTCGTCTCTGATTTAGATTTTTTACGTTTTAACTTCATAAGGTCATAATTACAGTCCCTGCAGAGGACTGTCTTTTCTGTTTTCTGCCCCACCCCTAAACCCATACATCACTCAGTGCCCCTCACAAACTTTTTGCATTTTTCAAATTTGAGCTGAGAGTGGAGTCAGATAAAATCAGGGGGGTTAGTGCATCTTTAAGTTTGTGTAGATGGTGTTCAGTTGGTTTTTATTCTAAAACACATGATTTACTCAAAAACGTAAAAATAAAAATTCTGTTTCCATCAAGTTTGGGCAGATCTTCTCGAGCTCAGAGGATCTGAATGGAGGATCTGAATGGAGGACTGTGCAGATGGGTTGCGTTGGGGGTGATATCGGGCCGGTTTGATGGAACCGGACTGAAGGTTGTGTTCTGATTGGGTTCTCCGGGTCTGGTTGAGGGAACCTGGTGCTTCAGGCTCAGTGTGAAGCTCTGATGTATTTACTGGAGGCGGCAAGGCCGAGCTCTGGACGGTGGAGTAAAACTTTACGTCTCTAAATTTTGCAAACGCTGCTGATCTCCACCCAGCAGCTCCAGCCGGAGAGCAGCTGCACAAATCAGGTCATGATACAACTTCCTCTATAAACTTTATACATTAACTTTATGTATTAGAACAATCAGAGATCAGAGAGAACAAAACATTACACCAGGTTCACACTACAGGACTGGTTGTGCTGTAATCGTGTAAACGTCTAATCGTGAGTCCTTTAATTGTTGAGACTTTCACATTAAGTCACTGATCAGCAACACGGGATCACAATTTACACAATTACTCACTGCTCATCTCACAGCTCTCCAGAAACACGTTTATCACGAGAACTCACCAGAACAAGCAATGCTGTACTAGATAATATCTATGTAGGAGAATACGCACTTAAAGTGAGTCCAACATCAATGATGATCTCATTGGCTGTATGTAGCCCCTGCTCTTGACTCCCAGTCACCAACTGACTCAGATATTAAACATGTTGATTATTTGCTGGGCGTCTGCTACTCGTTGGCAATCAATTCACACTACATGACGGAGCGAGCGCCAAGTGATCCATGATTTGCCTCCAAGCATCCAAGATTTGCCATGATCAACGAAAGACTGGTGTTGGACTATGGCATCAGGCCATAGTTTTGGACTATGGTGTTGGGCTATGGTGTTGGATTATAGTGTTGGACCATGGGGTTGGACAAAGGTGTTGGACCATAGTGTTGGGCTAGGGTGTTGGACTATAGCATTGGACCATGGTGTTAGGCCATGGAAGTTAGGCCATGGTGTTGGACCATGGTGTTGCACTAGGGTGTTGGGCTATGGTGTTGGGCTATGGTGTTGGGCTATGATTTTGGACTATGGTGTTGTGTTATGTTGTTGGACTATTGTGTTAGACTATGGAATTGGACCAGGGATTTGGACCATGGTGTTGGGCTATGGTGTTGGGCTATGGTGTTGGACTATGGTGTTGGGGTATGGTGTTGGACTATGGTGTTGGGCTATGGTGTTGGGCTATGGTGTTGGACTGTGATTTTGGACTATGGTGTTGTGTTATGTTGTTGGACTATTGTGTTAGACTATGGAATTGGACCAGGGATTTGGACCATGGTGTTGGGGTATGGTGTTGGACTATGGTGTTGGGCTATGGTGTTGGGCTATGGTGTTGGACTATGGTGTTGGACTATGGTGTTGGGCTATGGTGTATATTACTAATTACTAATCGTTTGCACTTAATAAACAGAAATGCACACACTCCTCAGGCAGGTGTGTTTAATCCCTGCACATTTTATCCACACCTGATTTATTTTTTGTTGATTTATGAAACTGCATTTCCTGACACCGTGCTGCACTGTGGGGGGGTTGTCTCGCGGTACGGGGTTGTCACAGGATTGTTAATCGCATTACTGCCCAAAAAAACCTCGAGAGGGAAGAAAAAATCATTTATTTTATTGCACAGCTTGATATACAAGTAAAAGCTGTAAAATAATAAATCTATGTTTTTTTGTTGGTTTGTGTTGATTTTTTCTTTTTTAGAACAGAATATAAAACTACTGAATGGATATAAGAATGAACATGAATAAACAAATAATTGTAAAAGACTCTCCCTCATGAAGATACTGAGATTAAAATAACAAGAGTGTGCAGATCTGTTCTCAAAGATAAATCTGATATCTGATATGGTCTGGTGTGGGTTTCTTTGCTTCGGTTTGGTCTGGTTTGGTTTAGTCTGGTCTGGTTTGACATGATTTTGTCTAGTTAAGTTTGGTTTGATCTGGTTTGGTCTGGTCTGGTAAAGTCCAGTGTGGTCTGTCCTGATTTGTTTTGGTTTTGTTTGTGTTGGTCTGGTTTGGTTTGGATCTGGTTTAGTCTGTTTGGGTTTGGTTTGGTCTGTTTGGGTTTGGTTTGGTCTGTTTCGGTTTGGTTTGGTCTGTTTGGGTTGGTTTAGTCTGTTTGGGTTTGGTTTGGTCTAGTTTGGGTTTGGTTTGGTCTGTTTGGGTTTGGTTTGGTCTGTTTGGGTTTGGTTTGGTCTGTTTGGGTTTGGTTTAGTCTGTTTGGGTTTGGTTTGGTCTAGTTTGGGTTTGGTTTGGTCTGTTTGGGTTTGGTTTGGTCTGTTTGGGTTTGGTTTGGTCTGTTTGGGTTTGGTTTGGTCTAGTTTGGGTTTGGTTTGGTCTGTTTGGGTTTGGTTTGGTCTAGTTTGGGTTTGGTTTGGTCTGTTTGGGTTTGGTTTGGTCTGTTTGGGTTTGGTTTGGTCTAGTTTGGGTTTGGTCTAGTTTGGGTTTGGTTTGGTCTAGTTTGGGTTTGGTTTGGTCTGTTTGGGTTTGGTTTAGTCTGTTTGGGTTTGGTTTAGTCTGTTTGGGTTTGGTTTGGTCTGTTTGGGTTTGGTTTGGTCTGTTTGGGTTTGGTTTAGTCTGTTTGGGGTTGGTTTGGTCTAGTTTGGGTTTGGTTTGGTCTGTTTGGGTTTGGTTTGGTCTGTTTGGGTTTGGTTTAGTCTGTTTGGGTTTGGTTTGGTCTAGTTTGGGTTTGGTTTGGTCTGTTTGGGTTTGGTTTGGTCTAGTTTGGGTTTGGTTTGGTCTGTTTGGGTTTGGTTTGGTCTGTTTGGGTTTGGTTTGGTCTAGTTTGGGTTTGGTCTAGTTTGGGTTTGGTTTGGTCTGTTTGGGTTTGGTTTGGTCTGTTTGGGTTTGGTTTGGTCTAGTTTGGGTTTGGTTTGGTCTGTTTGGGTTTGGTCTAGTTTGGGTTTGGTTTGGTCTGTTTGGGTTTGGTTTATTCTGTTTGGGTTTGGTTTGGTCTGTTTGGGTTTGGTTTGGTCTAGTTTGGTTTTGGTTTGGTCTGTTTGGGTTTGGTTTAGTCTGTTTGGGTTTGGTTTGGTCTAGTTTGGGTTTGGTTTGGTCTGTTTGGGTTTGGTTTAGTCTGTTTGGGTTTGGTATGGTCTAGTTTGGGTTTGGTTTAGTCTGTTTGGGTTTGGTTTGGTCTGTTTGGGTTTGGTTTAGTCTGTTTGGTTTTGTTTTGGTCTAGTTTGTTCTAATTTGGTCTGGTCTGGTCTTGTCTTGTTTGATGTTGTTTAACCTAAAACTTAAATCTAACCCTAAACCCTTAAATCTAACTTTTAAAGGTTAAGATTAGAGTTAGGGTTAGAGTTGGATGTAGTGTTACATTCAAAAGAGAATAATTTACTTTCACCTTTCAGATAGATAGATAGATAGATAGATAGATAGATAGATAGATAGATAGATAGATAGATAGATAGATAGATAGATAGATAGATGTGACTCAATACATAAACTTTACTTCAGATCTTGGTGTAGAACTTCGTGACAGAATACCAGGTGTGAAAACTCTCTAAAACTAAACACTAACACCCTGTTTTCTGTTAGTATTCTGAATGTTTTTGAGTGAGATCTGCTGGGACAGTTCCCAGTCCAACACAGCGCCAATACCAGCATCTTCACCCCGTTTCATACAGACGGCTGAGCGATCTATTCATCTGCAGCCAGTGGAGGGAGGACTGGAGATGGGGATGGAGATGGGGATGGAGATGGGGATGAGGGGAGGGGGGTATATTATCCATGTCCCGGTATTATTGGAGATTATCCCTGACAGATCGCTTCCCTTGCAGGCACCATTAGCCAGGCTTCATCCCACTTGGTATTTCCAGCACCTGCGACCGGCTCTCCGCCCGGCGCAAGAATTATTACCATTGTATTTTTCCCTGGTATATAAATTAATCACAGCGGATCGTGATCAACTACTTTTGATTTCTTTTTTTATTGCTGGACTGTGACCAAGAAAGCCTCCGTCCCGCAGGATGGCTGGGACCACATGCATCATTAAAATAGAGCACCTCGCTCTTGTCAGGGAGATAATTCGACACCGGCAGTCTGGCGCTACATCTTGACACATATTACGGTGGCGTATCTGGCGACGGACAGATGTGCTGGGGCTTTTTTCCTCCTCTGTTGTGGAGCTGAGGGAGGGGACAGATGTGAGCTCGGCAAAAAAAGAACTGAAATCAAGCCTGGAGGCTCCGATCTGAAGCAGAGAGCTGACAGAACCCAACCCAACTGTACACTGATTATTTCTGTACCTCCTTAATTTCTTCAGACCATGTAGGATGATGAGTTCCTTTGATTTTACCAAATTAAAAACCTTCAAACTGAACTGCTTGAATTTTTGCACCAGGAGTAAAGCAGCATAAAGTTATCCAAAAGCAGTGTGTAAGACTGGTGGAGGAGAACATGATGCCAAGATGCATGAAAAAAAAAACTGTGATTAAAAACCAGGATTATTCCACCAAATATTGATTATTTCTGAACTCTTAAAACTTTATGAAAATGAACTTGTTTTCTTTGCATTATTTGAGGTCTGAAAGCATCTTTTTTTTATTTCAGCCATTAAAGGAAGAAACGTCAGGCAGCTCAGAAGAATCATAGATGAATCCACAAATTACCTGTGGTTATATATCAATCACTTAAAAGTCACAATTACCAAAGATTATAAAGTAAAACTGGACAACATATTGATCATGCTAAATAATGATAAATCAAAAATAACACATTATACTACAGGACTAAACTTTCTCCATATTCTTTTACTGTAGTTTATAGACTCTTATAAAGATTCCAGTAAATCTTCTGATATTTTTAAGTTTATATTTCCCATATTTCTATAAGATCCAGCTGAACCCTCGTCATGTTGCAGCGCTGCTCTATAGATTGATTAAACGAAACGATGGCAGTGAAGGTAGAGTTCCTCACAGCGTCCAACCGTGAGGTCAAAGGAAGTTCTTCCAAGTCGCCTTGGCTTCAGTTTCAGCATCCATTTCAGCTCCTCGCAAGTCGTGCATCAACCGGCTGCGTTTCATAAAGACGTCAACCAAATATCCGCTTATTGACTCGTCCCCAGACTTGATTGAGGCTCGTGGAGGCCGCTGGGGCCGAATGACAAACAAACAACTGAAAAAAACAGAAGAAGAAAAAGCATGAGGTTAAAAAAACAGACTGTGAATCGATAGAGATGACTGAAATGAGAATTTGAAGGTCAGCTCTCGTGGTCCCTGTGAGCAGATAATACAGGAACATAATCAATTTCATCTAATTTAATCTGTCCCTCCATCTCCCATCTGATCCCGGCTCATTTTTCTCTCCTGGTCACTTCTTTTCATTTTCGACGAATGATCTCTGAGATGTGGTCGCCGCTGAGGAGGATGAGGAATGATGCTCAGAGCTTTGACACATTAATATCAGAACTTTTATCTTCAACTCAGAAAATATAAAAACTCTCTTCTTTTATTCACTGTAGACTTTTCCATCTTTTACTGTGAGAAAAGTAAATTAGTAAGCTTTATATTTATATTTATAAAGCACTCTTTACACAGCCTACACTGACCAAAGTGCTGTACATAAAAAACGTCTATTATACCACAGTTAGTTCCGACACTTTATGAGTACCGCTATCAGCCGGTAATGCACTGTAACCGAAGCTCTCTCCTTGTATTACTCCGCCCACCTTGGTGCTCAATCACCTTTGATTTTTTAAAATGAACCCTAGAAACGACCAACAAATTCTGTGATGATGATCTCAGGATCTCAGAGAGAGCTGTGAGACAATATAAGATTGCACCAGACAGTTTAACGCTTTAAAAACAACTAAAAGCACTTTAAACTGACTCTGCTTTTATTCACTGTAGACTTCTCCATCATTTACTGTGAGAAAAGTAAGTTAGTAAGTAAGTAAGCTTTATATTAATATTAATAAAACACTCTTTACACAGCCTACACTGACCAAACAGCTGTACATAAAAAGTCTATTATACCACAGTTAGTTCTGTCTCTGCAATGGGATTGGCTGAGAGGTGTTCTATGAGTACCATTATCAGCTGGTAATGCACTGTAACCGAAGCTCTCCATGTATTACTTCTCCAACATACGGGTAACCTAGCAAACGTGAACTGTGGAGAATAAAAAAAGATATACTTGATATGAATAAAGTTCTATCCCAGTGTAAATGTTATTTCTCTACTTATTAGTATTAGGCATATTACAATAGATGATGGAATTAATTTAATATAACATAAAAATATCAAGATGTTATCCTGATTTTTATTAAGTGCATATATACAGCACAGAGCACTTAAAAATGATGAGTTTCTTTGATTTTATCAAATTAAAAACCTCTGGAATATAATGAAGAGGAAGATGGATGATCACAAACCATCAAACCACCAAACTGAACTGCTTGAATTCCTCAAAGAGAAATCTGATACCGATACTTACTATAAGAATCTAAAGTAGTTATGAAACATATTCTGGTTTATTATTACAGTGTTTCTGTAGAGCTTTAATATAGCCTTTAATATTAAATTTACAATGTAAAAAAATCATAAAAAGAAAGAGAAAACGCACTGAATCAGAGATAAGATGTGTATTAATGCACATTACAGTAAGAGCAGTAGTTGTGAATGTGTGTGAGAGCAGATCATTAAATCATTAAATATCTCTTCCAGCAGTGGCACTACAGAGCTGAACTTGTGGGAAAATATTGTATAAATTTATCTTCAGTTTGAGGAGGTTTAAAGTGTGGGAACGTGCCCTGGTTCAGTTCTCAGCTCATTAAATTAAAACTAAATTTAACACTTATAATCAGATCAGACTCTTATAACATCATCAAAACGTTCAATCATTAATCCAGACTTATCATTACAGCTGAGATTTATAGTGTTTTCATGTTTAAAAGTTCAGAATCTGCTGGAAATTTCCAACAAGAGAAACTTTACCTTTATAAAATCTTAATTTACCAAAATCATAATAAACTTTTACTCATTCTCAAGCCTGGGAACGTCTCTGTCCTCTACTGTTCAATAATAACAGAAATAAATAATGTATTTCTCTCTCTTTGATCTCTAAATCTAATAAAAAACAAAACATGAAGCTGCTGGTCTTTATATGCATGCTTTAATGTAATGCACTGCTGCCACATGATTGGCTGATTAGATAATTGATTAAATAGGTACTGTATAAAGGTCTGTAGGTGCACACACACACACACACACATACACACACATATATTAGTGCTATTTTTAAATGTTTGCTTGCAGTTTTCATGCACTAAATATTCTACACTTTAGTTTCAATGGTAGCCTTTTGTTGTTAAATTATTTTTAAGTTTTCTATTATTAATTTATACAAAGTCAAGGTCTTGGTTATTTCCTGTTTTTGAAACACACAAAAGTTTATAGATTTATACTGAATGTATATATTTGAAACAAATAAAAACCTGTCAATGTTTTGTCAACTAACCAAAAATACTGTTATTGCATAAATATCACATATATACAGTTGAGTTTCTTTGATTTTATCAAATTAAAAACCTCTGGAATATAATCAAGAGGAAGATGGATGATCACAAACCATCAAACCACCAAACTGAACTGCTTGAATTTTTACACCAGGAGTAAAGCAGCATAAAGTTATCCAAAAGCAGTGTGTAAGACTGGTGGAGGAGAACATGATGCCAAGATGCATGAAATTAAAACTGTGATTAAAAACCAACCAGGGTTATTCCAGCAAATATTGATTATTTCTGAAATCTTAAAACTTTATGAATATGAACTTGTTTTCTTTACATTATTTGAGGTCTGAAAGATCTGCATCTGTGTAAAATACAATATTACATAATATAATAGATTTCACTACTGATTTATATTTACAAATACAGATCTGATAAAGTAATTAATGTGATAAATAAAGGTGCAGCAGTTTAAAGCCTCTGATTTAAGGTTAATAGAGTAGAGTTTTGTATACAGTAAAGCAGAGTTAAATGTTGAAATCGCTGATTCTTTATTTAATGTCTTTTTGTTTGACTGTCTTCTCTGAGCTCATCCTCAGATTTATCTGTTCTACACACAAAAATCACTAAGCTAAACTTTACAGAGTTTAACAGAGTCTTCAGCAAATGTTTCCTCAGGAATCTGCTGCTGTCAGACATATTGTCTTTCACATTCACTGTATTTATAGCAGAAATTCACTCAGATCATTTTATCTCTGAACAGAAAGATTTGTTTCACCCTGAGAGACAATTATACTCTATTGCTGTTATAAATGATCTGTAGAGGACAGAGACGTTCCCAGCTTTTAAAATGACAAAGGTTTATTACGAATTTGACAATTGAAGATTGATATAAAGCTCTGTATAAAATGAAGAGAGCACTCCAGTTTCTGAATCAGTTTCTCTGATTTTACTATTTATAGGTTTATATTTGAGTAAAATGAACATTGTTGTTTTATTCTATAAACTACAGACATTTCTCCCAAATTACAAATAAAAATATTCTCATTTAGAGCATTTATTTACAGAAAATGAGAAATGACTGAAATAACATGCAGATAACCTTCCCAAACTCACATAGATAAACTCAAACTGCTGCCAATTCTACACTAATAACATGTAGAATTAGCTAATAGTTAGTGCTTAATAATCTAATCTGATTAACAGGGTGCTGACCTAACTGATTGTTATGTATTGTGCTCTATAAGAACTAATACAGCCATTATTAATTATTTCCACATAACAAACCCCGAATTAAGCACCAATAACACTTACACAGAATAAAGCCTAATAATAAGTAGTGAATAAATCATTTACAAATGTCTAATTAATGCTTTATTAAGCAAATAAAAAGACATGAATAAGTGCCTAATTTGTGTTTCTTGAGATAAAGTGTTATCAAAGTTTTTTTCTTTACTGAAATTCCCACAGGTGCCTAAAACATTTGCACAATACTGTAGAAATACATACAGGGGTTGGAGAATGAAACTGAAACACCTGTCATCATTTTAGTGTGGGGATTTTAGGTTTCATGGCTAAATTGGAGCAGCCTGGTGTTCAATCTTCATTAATTGCACATTGCACCAGTAAGAGCAGAGTGTGAAGGTTCAATTAGCAGGGTAAGAGCACAGTTCTGCACTAAATATTGCAATGCACACAACATTATGGGAGACATACCAGAGTTCAAAAGAGGACAAATTGTTGGTGCACGTCTTGCTGGAGCATCTGTGACCAAGACAGCAAGTCTTTGTGATGCATCAAGAGCCACGGTATCCAGGGTAATGTCAGCATACCACCAAGAAGAACCAACCACATCCAACAGGATTAACTGTGGATGCTGTAAGAGGAAGCTGTCTGAAAGGGATGTTCGGGTGATAACCCGGATTGTATCCAAAGAACATAAAACCACGGCTGATCAAATCACGCAGAATTCAATGTTCACCTCAACTCTCCTGTTTCCACCAGAACTGTCCGTCACCACAATCAATTACTGTGCTCTAAAACCAGGTGTTTCAGTTTCATTCTTCAAACACTGTGTATATACATACATCTCATTTTTACGGCTATCATTAGGTTATATACTTTATAGTCTAAACATGTAGAACCGATATTCTAAACACAATCCAAACATTGCCTTTGGCAGCAGATAGTGTTTAAGTGCTGCAGCTGCAAGAGATACAGGTTTCTATTCTCTCTCTCTCTCTCTCTCTCTCTCTCGTGGGGGTGTATGGTATCAGTGTGTGCACTAAGTATGGGCTGCAGTGGATCAGCTGTGAGCTGCAGGCAGAAGATTCTTCCTCCGTTTATTTGGGGGAATGAATTTTTAATGTTTTACTGATTTTCCTCGAGTTCCTGCTCTCCTGACACATTTCTGAACACACTTTCTGTGCATGTAGTGCTGCACCTTCTCTCTCTCATCCCTCCATCTCTCTCTCTCTCTCTCTTTTCTGCAGTTATCGAGAGCAGAAGGACTCCAGCGTGAGAACTGCGACAGCACGGCCGGCGCTCCAGCGGTTGGATGGGAATAAAGCTGAAATTGTGACCTTGAAAGACGAAGATGTTGTTGCCATGGGAACTCTTAATCCTACTGTCACTCAAGTGCTACCTCGCAGGTATTCCATCCCCTGAGTAGCCTTTGATATTTCACCTGATCTGCATAGCTTCCTGTTCGGGGGGATAGGTTGGCATCTCGTCTGCCGTCACGTTTCGTCTTCAAAGCGAGCGTCCCTTAGAAACGCGTCGCTCGGTCGCCTCTTTCAGCGCCGCTGCGCTCCAGCAGAATTTCCTTGAAATTCACTCTAATTTACACCAGTGATTTGTGGGTAACAGTTTCAGAAGCAGACCTTCGTTACAAATCCATAAAGCTTTGATGTTTGAGAAAAAGGCGTGAAAAGAAGTGATGGGGATTCCACCAGCAGGATTTCCTGCTTCCTGCTTCATCTCACCTGTGTTCACACAGGTAGAGGAACTGATGATCTCTGTGTGCAGTAGAGCCGCAACAGCTGCCAAACTCTCAACAAACTGAAATTAGAAGTTCCTGAAAATCTGAATGTAATCTACAGCTCTGCAGAAAAAAAAATAAAGAGCACTTTAAAAATGATGAGTTTCTTTGATTTTACTAAATTGAAAACAAACTATCAAACCACCAAACTGAACTGCTTGAATTTTTGCACCAGGAGTAAAGCAGCATAAAGTTATCCAAAAGCAGTGTGTAAGACTGGTGGAGGAGAACATGATGCCAAGATGCATAAAAAAACTGTGATTAAAAACCAGGGTTATTCCACCAAATATTGATTATTTCTGAACTCTTAAAACTTTATGAATATGAACTTGTTTTCTTTGCATTATTTGAGGTCTGAAAGTTCTGCATCTTTTTTGTTATTTCAGTCATTTCTCATTTTCTGTAAATAAATGCTCTAAATGAGAATATTTTTATATTATATTATATATTATATTATGTTCATTTTACTCAAACATAAACCTATAAATAGTAAAATCAGAGAAACTGATTCAGAAACGGATCTCTTTATTTTTTACAGAGCTGTAGATTTAGCTCCAAAAGTACTATTTAAAGTACAATAGTTATAATAAAAACACTGTAGTTATAATCGCCTTCATATTTATAAGTTTAATTTGGCTAAAAAGCATTTTGTTTTTGCTCTGTTTTAAATACAGTTAGTGACTGATTGGCTGTTAGCTGTTAGCCAATCAATGGTAAGACGTTTGCATGTCATAAATATTCACGAATAAGTAAAATTAAAAAAGAAAACACTTAATATGTCTTCAGTCGAGATTTATTCAGCACTCCAGACACAAATAAGCATGATGACGTGATACAGTAGTATAGAATCTTTTGTTTTTATTGATCCCTGAGTCACAGTTATAAACACTTATAACTATTGAATGCTGTAATTCTAAATAAATAATTAGAAATGCGCAAAATATTTGTAAACAAGTTTTTTTGTATTAGTAAAAAATAGACTGATTTAACCCAGGTAATGAAAAATACAAAATAATTCAGTTTCGGTTTGTCTGGTGGGCTATAAAAAAGTTTAACTCTTTAATAAAGTTTAGTAATTGCTTTCTCTTTTAGATTAAAAAGCAGTATATTGTGGCTATTTTATTTATTCAGTTGAAACAAGTGGAAAAATGAATGAAAACCTGCAAAACGTGAGCCAAATGTTTTTCGAATCTTTTTCTGATTAATTTAGATTCATATCATTATAAATTATTTAAGATTCAGAGCCTCTTGTGTGGTGCTAAATAATGTGCTGGTGATGTCTTTGCACCAGATACTATTATTAAACCCTGTGCTTTATTATAATATTCAGATGGAAGAGACACGATACAAAATGAACCAAGCAGGTGACCGCACATGCAGCACCAGGAGAGGATAGCTTCTAAACCTGCAATAGAATTGACTGCACGAAAAGTTCACTCGAAGAGAACGTTTATGGTTCCAAAACAGATTTATAACTACTAAACAAACCGAGAAAAGCGTAGAAAGCAGAGAATAAATGCTGTATAATAATCGTCTCTGTAAATAAAGCTCTCAGAGGCGTTTAGATCTCTGTGTTTTAGAGTACTGAACTCCAGAGCGTAACGGATGGGCTCTCTGAGAGTACGAGCTGCTGTAAAGAGGCCGGTTCTGCTGCAGGAATCTCAGCTGCTTCTCCGGCGCTTTGAGGGACGTGCAATCTGGAAGCGACAGGTGCCCTATTTAACCGTACAGATGTACTCGGCTCAGCGCCGGCGCTCCGGTTACTGTAGTCGTCACGCCGCAGTACCTGCACCGCCACTCAGCAGCATTAGCAGCATTAGCAGCATTAGCATTCCAGCCGCAGGTGCTTTTGTTTGATTGCACAGCTTGAAGTTCTGATTGCTGGTTTGGTGAACAGGAAACCCGTGGCCTACATTACCCTTAATGATGTTCACATGTAAATCCAGTTATTAAACACACGGCCTGCGGTCTCTCACCAATCACATCACTCCGACTGTAAACATCATTTACCTGAAGATAAACCTGCATCTCATACAGTCAGACTTCCAGAACAACCGGAAACAGTGCAGGAGATTATTAATAAAAAAGAGTTTAACATTACTGAGGGTGAAAAACAAAACATTCAATCATCTACTGTAGGACAGGTAGACAGACAGACAGATAGATGGATAGGTAGATAGACAGGTAGGTAGGTAGGTAGGTTGACAGACAGATAGACAAGTAGATGGGTAAGTAGCGAGGTAAGTGGGAAGGTAGACAGGTATATATATATATATATATATATATATATGTAGATAGGTAGGTAGGTGAATAGATAGGTAGACAGGTAGGTAGAGAGGTAGGTAGGTAGGTGGATAGGTAGACAGGTAGGTTGGTAGATAGGTAGGTAGGTAGATAGGTAGGTAGATAGGTAGGTAGACAGGTAGGTAGGTAGATAGGTAGGTAGATAGGTAGGTAGACAGGTAGGTAGGTAGATAGGTAGGTAGACAGGTAGGTAGAGAGGTAGGTAGGTGGATAGGTAGGTAGAGAGGTAGGTAAGTAGACAGGTGGATAAGAAAGCAGACACATAGGCAGGTAAGTAGACAAACAGATAAATAGACAGACAGGTAAGGGTGTAGACAATCAGATAGGATATATATATATATATATCTGCTTCCTCCCCCTCATTACTGAATTAAACCCCTTGTGATATATACAGTATATATACTGTAATTAATCCTTTATTAGAGCGCTGCTCTGCTGCAGTCTGCTTACATTAAAATCTAAAGATAAACGTGTATTAAATGAGGTTTAGAGTTAATCGTGTTCTGTATTATTCCAGGATTAACAGCTGTACTTTAATTTAAATAGAAATAAGAGTTAATCCTGTTAAAATACTGCAGTCTGAGAGTGTAGTAAACGCTAAACGCTAACGCTAACGCTGCTGTATTACGCTCTTTAATGTGAGGGATTTCCTGAATGGACGTTTTTCTTCTTCTACACTCTGATTTTAATCTGGAACAGGATTAGATCTCTGTACTGAGAGATATAAATTGATTATGGTGACAGCGGATCATTTACATGTAAAACAGCTTGAAGAACGTCATTAAATGATGGGAGTATATTAGCGCAGACAGAGGCTGTAAGTATTGTGCTGATTGCTGAATAATTGTTCCGACTGGATCCAGATTTCTCTCAGTTTCTGCAGGACTCAGTTAATCTGACGGCTTTTATAATAAAACAGATAAATCTTCATTACTTCTGGATTATTCCAGGTCACAGTAACTGATCAGGTTTGGGTTCTGTTCAGAAGCACAAATATTAGTGTTAAATTAATGGGATAATTAAGGTCTTAAATTGAAGCCTAAAGCCGAGCTATACTGTCCAGACTATGTACAATATGATATAATACAATATACAGTACTGTGCAAAAGTTTTAAGCACCTGTGTGAATTTCAGTAAAGAAAAAGCTTCTTATCTGTGCAGTAAGTGTTTATTATCTCAGTAAAACACATTACAGCATTACAATAAATACAAACAGCAATTTTACAAAAAGCTAAAAGTTTTCCTTAAAACAACAAAACATCTCCTAATCTCTCCTCCTCTTAATCTGAGTTTAATAGAGTTATTTATTTCTAGTTCTCATCATATTAATCAACACCTGGTTTGGTAAATGGATAAATTGGTAAATGTGGTAAATCAGGTGAGCTGCTGACGGAACTGAACATAATAATATACACATGCTGACTGAGGAGGAGCATCCAGGAGAAATCTGGAATCTCTACACTTTCTCTCGACTCACAGGATATAAAACATACTTATAGTTAAAAATGAGAATCTCTTCTTGCGTTTTACTGTATTTATGTTTATTTGCATCTGTTTAAATCATATGTGCTGCTTTTTTCAGGTAAAAACACTCATATTGCTGAGATAAATGGATTAGTGTCATTTGCTATGGTACCTAAAACTTTTGCACAGTACTGCATCTCAAGAATAGAACTTTTCACCCATATATCTGCATCTTAAAACAACGAGTATACTTTATTATATCTAGAAGGAAATTTAGCAGCCAGTAGCAGCTACACAACCTAGCGGAAACAAACAATAATAATAGAGGAGTACGAAAGCACAGTAAGAAATATAAGACTATAGAAGATTCTAACTGAAATTTGAAATATTAAATATACCTTACAAGATAAGATAAAATAAAATCAGCTTTCTAAGAACATTAACTTTTTATAGATTGCATATTTTAAGAATGTTAATTGTGGTATTTAGAAAATTTTCATTTAACCAATAATTGTTAGCTGGGATCTTTTTATCTAGCCATAACCGAACACCCTGAGAACAGCGACTCTATCCGGCGCCGGCCGAATGTCTTCCTCAGAGAGTTTTTTTTTTATCTGATATGTAATTAGTAAATAGTATTTTAAAATAAATAAATTTTTAAACGTTTCAGGAATGTTAATTATAAAATTTAGAAAACTGTCAGGGTGGGCTAGGCAGGGAGACGTAAAAGCAGGTAAGGGAAGTTTTATTAATAAATAAACAAATAAACCAAAAAACAAACAAGCGAATAAAAGAACATAAAGAAACAGGGAGGCTAACGAAAGGAAACAAACAAGAAACTAAAACTAGATGCAGTGAACAAAACAGAATAAAATAAACAAGGAACTAGAAATAAAGAGATAAAGAGCAGTAAACTAGGGCAATACACGAGAGAAACGCGAGAATGACGAACAACAGGGGTTAGTGCAAAGACCGACGAACACAGACTGAAACACCAGGACTATATATACACACAGAAAACACACGAAACTACGAACACATGGGGAAACAGGTAACGAGGGGGCGGAGCTACAAATTAGACACATGTGAATAGAAAATTACTGGGGAACAGACAGGAAGATGAGAAACACAGGGAAAACAGGGCAAGGGTGTGACAAAAACTTTATTTTAACCAAAAATTGTTAGCTGGGATCTGTTTATCTAGATATAACCGAACACCCGGCGACTCTCTCCGGCTCCGGCCGAACGTCTTCCTCAGTCTGGAGTCTCTTCCTCTCTTAATCCAGTTCCGCGGTACTGAACTCCATGTCTGCGGCATATTTAGAGGAAGAGGTGACTGCGGACTTCCTCCCCGCGGTCCAATCACGTGCGAGAGAAGTGTGTTTTCCCGCGATGAGCGTCCCCCGCTCGGAACGGATCATTAATTCCCTTCATTTAAAGGACGTATAAAAGTGGAGGAAGGAAGGAGCGAGCGAGGAGCCGCGAGGACCTCACCCCCGGCTAACAGCCCCCCACTTCCATTAGCCTGATGATGCGGGAGGGAGCACTTCACTCTGTCCTTGTCAAGGTTACAGACCTGTAAAAAAGAAGTTCATCTGCCCAGAGAGAAAGAGCAGGTGATTCATACCGGCAGCAGGAGAAGAAGAAGAAGAAGAAGAAGAAGAAGAAGAAGGAGGGATGAGGAACAGAGCTCTGTTACTGTTGAGCAGATTGACGAGAAACACTCTGTAAACTAGATTAACCCATAAAACCCTACAGATGGATTTAACATCCAAAATCTCACCTTGTGTTCTCAGCTTAATTACCCAGAAATCCCTTCATACATAAACATAATCCATATATGGTTAGAAAGGGCGGAGCTTACTCTTTCTAAAAATAGTGATCACATCCCAGTGCAGTAAAGTTAAATCTACAAGAAACCCATTGAGAGAAAAACACCTAAAAAAGTGAAAAATCTCCTTCCCCAACCAATATTATTTACCTTTAGTGCTTCAAACATATTTATATGATGTTTCAAACCAAATAATATCAGTAAATAAAGACTCAAAAGTGTCCACAGAAAAAGTGTGAAACTACCTGCTTTACTCAAACTAAAGCTAGGTATGGTGTGCGCACTACTTTATATAGTGTTTATTTTACTAAACATTTTTACTAAGTAGTTATTTTGCACTAAACTAAAATTTGTATTTATTTAGACTAAAAAAAGTTTACATTTTTGTATATACTGTAGTTTTCTTTGTGTTTCCTGATTAAAATACTGAAAGGTATAGGCTGCTCTGAGTGTCAGGTTTTTAGTATCTACATGTATCCTAGAGGTGTGATTATTGATTATCAAGAAAAATAAAATAAATCCGTCTGATGCTGTTTCTCCATGTATTTTATCAAAGTAATAATTAATAAACCATGTAATGAACTCAAATCATCAATATTCTTATGCTCATAAACTCATAAACACTCTAATCTAACTATTTTAGAAAATATATCTTAGGTGTGAATATATTTAAAGTCTATACATTCAAAAATAAGTAAAATAAAAACAGGCGCTTGGTAAAATTTTGAGTAAAACATGATCAGTTCCAGGAAAATAGAACAATTCTGCTTCCTTTTACATTTTAAATGATGATATTTTTGAGCAGCCGTATGTCTTCTGGAGTAAAAGAGATCAGGGCATGTGTCTGTCTGATATAATTACTGTGTTATAAGACCAGAAAGGGTTCAAAGGGTTAAAACGTTAGAAAGCTAGAATGTGAATTCTGGATTTTGTTATTGGATTGGATGGATTACTGTACATTGGATTTGCAAATGAGCCTCAATACACACATTTTAATCCCAGCTCAGCCGAGAGTACGACTCCGTCGCCAATTCATCACCAACCTTCTACACTCTTCTACACTCACGCTTTACAGGTGACTGAATAACGATCAGAACCTGATTACTGTACGCCGAGCCTCGATATCGACGCCTTAAAGGGGCGTCCGGAGCCCGAGCGCCGGGTACGATAACACAGACGCTAACAGGAGGGAGGAGTCTCAAATATCAGAGGAAATAAAATAATATTTTAGATTCAAATCAGAAACACAAATCATTATATACAGAGAACAGGTTTTCAGGATTTACAGCAGGGAGGACGTGAGGCCGACGCAAATACAGATAAATAGGGTTAATTATTTATTAAACAAAGTAACAACCGAAAAAAGAGTAAACTAACAAAACAACCAAAAAAACTAAAACTAAACTCAAAAACAAGAAACTCAAGAAAATAAATGAGTCGTGATCAAACATATAATCAACAAAGACAGACAAAAAAAAGGTAGAAACACTGGAATATAAATACACACGGAGGGAAATGGGAAAATGGAAAATGAGAAACACCTGGGGAAACAGGTAACGAGTGGGCGGAGCTACAGATCAGAGACACAGGTAAAACACAGAGAAACACTGGAGCCGAAATAACAAAGACAGGCTAAAAAAAGGCTGGAAAAAAGAGATAGAATAGAACCAGAACGTGACACAGGTGTAATTTTTCTTTTAGCAAATTCATTTTATTTATATTTCATTTTCAGCAAAAAGCAAAAATAACAAGCGATATTCAGGAATGTTCTGAAAAAGTGTGATAAATAAATAATAGTGGTTTGCATTAGAGTTAGGCGATATGGCTCTAGAATAATATCACAATATTTTATGGTATTTTTTTGTGATATTGATACTCTTGACGATACACACTAAGAAAAATAAGTACAGATTTGTGCTTAAAAGGGTACAAAGCTTGTCGCTGGGGCTGTACATTTTTGTGCCGGTAAAGATTATAAAGATTATAAACATTTTTTTATCATCAACTGAATATGTGTCAAAAACTTGATGATCTAAAATTGTCTGGCTTTCAAATAAAAATGTGTAATTAAAATATATATAGTTTATAAATGCAGTGATACAGAATACTGAATGTAGCTTGTGGCTGATTAAATGGTACAAATCTGTACTTATTGCTGTTAGAAATGACTTTGTACTTCAGAGGGAACAAATCTGACCCTGTAAAGACCAATATTATACCTTTGACGGTACAATTATAAAGAGTTTATCTTTGAGCACAAAAACGTACTCTTATCGTACCTCATAGAGTCTATGACAAAACACTGAATTAAAAATATGTATTCAAGAATATGCTACTGCAACAAAATGAAAATTAAATGTTTTATAATTGTATAGGATATGATATGATGTTTCATGGTGAGGAGATTCCTCTCTGTGATCTTGTTTATCTGTTTAAGAAATGATGTATTTGGTGGGAGTAATCACCACAACATGGGGTAATTAGGCAGGTGGATTGGTGTCTTGGCAGCAGTCGAGTGAAACAGCTGAGCTATTTGCGAGGCCATGTGTGCGGCGAGGCTGCCAGCGAGGAGGACGTCCTGTAGCTGCGGAGCTTCAGGACGTGAGCAGGAGAATAAAAGCTGCGTCTCGCTTCACGCCGGCGGGATAATGAGCTTAAACTGGCTGGAAGTCGTCATGGAACTGAGATCTCGCTCTGAAAACATGCGGCCGATGTGTTTCCCCCCGTATTCACCTGATAATTCCCTGCGTTTCTGCTGTGATCGGAAGCTCCGCCCCCCTGTGGGCGGGATTAAAGAGCCGGTTCTGTTTGTCTTGCAGAGAGAATAATTCGGCACGGTCCCGTCTTCACCCAGGAGCCCAGCGACAGCGTCTTCCCCCTCAGAGCCGACGACAACAAGATCTTCATCAACTGCAAAGCTAAAGGAAACCCCGTCCCACACTACAGGTACAACACACACTACAGGTACAACACACACTACAGGTACAACACACACTACAGGTACAACACACACTACAGGTACAACACACACTACAGGTACAACACACACTACAGGTACAAACACACTACAGGTACAACACACACTACAGGTACAACACACACTACAGGTACAACACACACTACAGGTACAAACACACTACAGGTACAACACACACTACAGGTACAACACACACTACAGGTACAACACACACTACAGGTACAAACACACACTACAGGTACAACACACACTACAGGTACAACACACACTACAGGTACAAACACACTACAGGTACAACACACACTACAGGTACAAACACACACTACAGGTACAAACACACTACAGGTACAACACACACTACAGGTACAACACACACTACAGGTACAACACACACTACAGGTACAAACACACACTACAGGTACAAACACACTACAGGTACAACACACACTACAGGTACAACACACACTACAGGTACAACACACACTACAGGTACACACACACTACAGGTACAACACACACTACAGGTACACACACACTACAGGTACAAACACACTACAGGTACAACACACACTACAGGAACACACACACTACAGGTACAACACACACTACAGGAACACACACACTACAGGAACACACACACTACAGGTACAACACACACTACAGGTACAACACACACTACAGGTACAACACACACTACAGGTACAACACACACTACAGGAACACACACACTACAGGTACAACACACACTACAGGTACAACACACACTACAGGTACAACACACACTACAGGAACACACACACTACAGGTACAACACACACTACAGGTACAACACACACTACAGGTACAACACACACTACAGGTACAACACACACTACAGGTACAACAAACACTACAGGTACAACACACACTACAGGTACAACACACACTACAGGTACAACACACACTACAGGTACAACACACACTACAGGAACACACACACTACAGGTACAACACACACTACAGGTACAACACACACTACAGGTACAACACACACTACAGGTACAACACACACTACAGGTACAACAAACACTACAGGTACAACACACACTACAGGTACACACACACTACAGGTACAAACACACACTACAGGTACAACACACACTACAGGTACACACACACTACAGGTACAAACACACTACAGGTACAAACACACACTACAGGTACAAACACACACTACAGGTACAACACACACTACAGGTACAAACACACTACAGGTACAACACACACTACAGGTACAAACACACTACAGGTACACACACACACTACAGGTACAAACACACACTACAGGTACAAACACACACTACAGGTACAACACACTACAGGTACAACACACTACAGGTACAACACACACTACAGGTACAACACACACTACAGGTACAACACACTACAGGTACAACACACACTACAGGTACAAACACACTACAGGTACAACACACTACAGGTACAACACACACTACAGGTACACACACACTACAGGTACAACACACACTACAGGTACAAACACACTACAGGTACAACACACACTACAGGAACACACACACTACAGGTACAACACACACTACAGGTACAAACACACTACAGGTACAAACACACACTACAGGTACAAACACACACTACAGGTACAACACACACTACAGGTACAAACACACTACAGGTACAACACACACTACAGGTACAAACACACTACAGGTACACACACACACTACAGGTACAAACACACACTACAGGTACAAACACACACTACAGGTACAACACACTACAGGTACAACACACTACAGGTACAACACACACTACAGGTACAACACACACTACAGGTACAACACACTACAGGTACAACACACACTACAGGTACAAACACACTACAGGTACAACACACTACAGGTACAACACACACTACAGGTACACACACACTACAGGTACAACACACACTACAGGTACAAACACACTACAGGTACAACACACACTACAGGTACAAACACACTACAGGTACAACACACACTACAGGTACAACACACACTACAGGTACAACACACACTACAGGTACAAACACACTACAGGTACAACACACACTACAGGTACACACACACTACAGGTACAACACACACTACAGGTACAACACACTACAGGTACAACACACTACAGGTAAACATAGAATAGAATAGAATAGAATAGAATAGAATAGAGTAGAACAGAATATCTTTATTTATCATTACACCAAAAATAACGAAATTAAGCTACAATCATCTCCAGTGTAACAAACAATACAATAAAAAAATATATATAATTTAACAAAAATAATTAACCAAGAATCTAAGGATAGAACTACAAAAAATAAAATATCGTCACTGTCCAATGAAAAACACTTATCTCCAAAACTGAACTGAACTTCCTCAACTGAAGTCAATGTAAAAAAGTGTTTATTTTAGGTCATTTAGAAGAGTTTCTATTGGTCCGTTCATCAAAAAAAAAGTGCACAGTGTAAGGGACAGTTTTTAAAATTATGTAGTAAACCAAAAACCGACAAAAATGGAGATAAGTGTTTTTCAAGTGACAGCGACGATATACATATAAAATAACGGTAACATTTTATAATAACTTCCATATATATATTTTTCTAACTAATGTGTAAAAACCTTTAGTTTAACAGAATGTGAATATTAACTAATGCGCACACATGACACTTATTTATCAGCATGAATATTAAAAATCTGAATAAAAAATAAAGTTGTAATTATACTGAAAGACGTGTTGTTTGTTGTTTATCTGCAGGTGGAAGTTTAACGGGAGAGATCTCACCCTCGACTCGGATCTAAACTACAGTCTGGTTGAAGGAAACCTTTTGATCAATAACCCTCAGGCCCTGAAACACGGAGGAGTTTATCAGTGTATCGCCTCCAATACCTTCGGATCCATCCTGAGCCGCGAGGCGACGGTGCAGTTCGCCTGTGAGTACAGCCGAGCCGCTCTGCTGAACCATATCAACCACCTTAATGAAGATTAATGATCATTAACTCAACTTACAATCAGAAACGCCCCAGAATTCATCCACTAAACTGCAGATAAAACATACAACTATAATTAATCCCAGATAATCCTCAGATTTTACATTTATACAGGGAGTTTTACAGTATGTAGTGGGCACTTTTTAGGGTCCTGATTCTTTATTTAACCTTTAGTTTAACCAGGTAAATCATTAACAACAATCACAAGTTCTTATTTATAGTGAAACAGTCTGGAAAACAGCTGAACTCACTAAATGATGGATGGATGGATGGATGGATGGATGGATGGATGGATGGATAGATAGATAGATAGATAGATAGATAGATAGATAGATAGATAGATAGATAGATAGATAGATAGATAGATCTCACCTGAATCCCACCTGAATCTTGAATCTCACCTAACTCTCACCTGCATCTCACATAAATCTTACCTGAATCTCACCTAAATCTCACCTGAACCTCACTTAAATCTCACCTGAATCTCACCCGAATTGTACATAAATCTCACCTGAATCTTACCTAAATCTCACATAAATATCACCTAAATCTCACCTGAATCTCACCTGAATCTCACCTAAATCTCACCTGAATCTCAACTGAATCTCACCTGAATCTTACCTAAATCTCACCTGAATCTCACCTGAATCTCACCTAAATCTCACCTGAATCTCAACTGAATCTCACCTGAATCTTACCTAAATCTCACCTGAATCTCACCTGAATCTCACCTGAATCTCACCTGAATCTGTGCTGCCAATTATGCACTAAAGACATGTAGGTAATAACTAAAGCTAAATAATCTGTATATCCAGGTGGTAAGTAAGGGTTTATTGTGCATTATAACAAAATTAAAATAAAGTATTTATTAGTTATATTAGTTTTTGCACATAAACAACCTCCAGTTATGTTTTACTAAAATGCATAATCAATATATCTTAATTTATAGTGAATATTTAGACCTTAATAAATAAATAAATAAATAAATAAATAGATGAAATAAATATGTAATTTGTGTTTCTTATTGTCCTTGGTGAACTGTTCTACAGAATTCTGTATTTCAGGTGTAAATCAGAGCAGAATTCTGAATTAATAATTAATATAATAATTAATAATTTAATATTCAGTTTCTGAACTGTGTTGATTGGCAGCGGAGGCTGAAGGTTGTTTGCACTTGTTGTTAATTTGTGATGCATTTCTGCCACAACATTCACACCCATAAACTACTTACTGCATTCATATTTCTCCGGTTTATGAATTAATGCATGCATGATCCCTTCTCCTGGCTGAGCTCCATGCATATGCATTTTCATCAGTTTTAAAGGGAAACGCTGCCTGAATTACCTTTAACTGTGTTTTTAAAGTGTCGCCACCTGTTAAATTTACCCGTACTCTACATCCTCCTCTCTATAACTCTGTAACACAGAACTGACTGAACTGTTTAACCAGAATATGATCATTGGTTTAAGGTTAATTTAATTCTTGTAATAATTTATAAGCATAATTTATCACCCCTCCCTCTGAAATCCACAGCTTTCATTATGAATTTATTATCACATGCTGTGAGTGAAGATTCTCAGTGTTATCAGTCTGTGTTAATGTAGTAATTCTCTGTATTATTTAGTTTATTGTATTACATATCTGTGTTTCTATTTTCCACTTTTTTGATGTTTGTTTTGTCTGCAGGAAACAATTGTGGATTCTCTCTATTAATTCAACAGGGTGTTCTTTTAATAATAGAGTTTAGGGTAATGTATTGTATTATTGTACAGACACAGCTCATTTCCAACACACAGGTCTATAAAAGTACCAGCATTTGTTGTTTTTTTCTCTTAATTACTGTTTTATTATGTTCTTGATTATATTTCTCCAGTTTTTGCAGATAAACTGTTAACAGATAAAAAGATAGAAGATAGAAAATAGTTAGACATTTAAAAAAGTAAAAGTTTACAGATATAAAATAGCAAAACACATTAAATACAGAAATGTTAAGACTTTATTCAAAGTACTGCACATAACCCCCCTGATTTTATCAAACTCCACCCTCAGCAGAAGTTTGAGCTGATTGAGCTGAGCTGCAGTAGCAGCAGTGTGGCTCTGATAGAGGTGATGTATGGGTTTAGGGGCGGGGCAGAAGAGAGAGCTCATTGGGCTGAGCAGTGTACTTCTGATAGAGGTGAGATGCAGATGATTGGACATCAGCAGGGGGCGGGATTATTGATTGATTGACTGATTTGCATTTTGTAAGTGTTTGCGTACGTAAGTACACACAAAAAATCATCCTCGCCTATAGAATGACTGATTGTATGGAACTTAGATGGTTTTGGTGAAACAGGTTGAGTCTGTAGTTTAGTTTCGATTTAGTTTCACTAAAGAATTTAATCAGATTAATCACACTTGTTCTTCTTAAGACGCTTAAGTTTTATAGTGGATATTTCAGTGTAAATAAAAGAATAAATGTAAGAAATGTACATTTCAATTATATTTATTCTAGTGATGTTAAGTAAAATATTAGTATATACTTGTATGTTTGAGGGGACACATTTTTACCTTATTTTACTTTTTTTACCTCATTGTAAATGTTGTAAAAGTACTTTATTGTAAGTATTTCTGAATTAGAACTGTAATTAGCTGAGTATAAAAGAGCGTTTTCACACCTGTAGTTGTGAAAGTTTCTATGATCCGGATCAGTTGATGAGTTTATTGTTTATTTGGAGCTTCAGTTTCTCCCTCTGTTTGGTTTGGTTTGGTTTCAAACAGGCATAAAAACCTAAACCCACCAAAATTTCAAAAACATCAATAAACCACCTGAGAACATCGTCTCCTCTGATTGGTCAGAACTGTCTGTCGCGAGAGCGAAAAAGTAAAAAGTTTCTACTTTCCAGTGCTTATATCTGAATATCTGTTCAGTGAGAAGCTGATTTAATACAGAACACTAAAAAATAAGGTGCTGCGCTTTAAAACACAGTGTTTTTAATGGGATGAAAGATGTGAGCAGTGAATGCTGCACAGGCCGCGCTCTCAGTGTGTAAACAGCATGGAGCAGCAGAGACAGCGTTTGTTCATAGCTGTGGTAATTAGTGTTATCTGGCTAATATATATATCAGATTAAACTGCAGCTTATCAGCAGTTTAGCTCTAATAAAAGGAGTATATTTGATAACTGAGTTGGATCAAGACCGGATCACAATCTCACCACAAGAGAACCAATTCAGAAATAAAATAAAAGACACTTTATCATTTACTATCTTTTCACTTTTCATGTTACTGATATTTATTCATAATCATCCATGCTGCTGCTATAAAACTTATACTTTGGACTTTATGTTGCTGCTACTTCCCTACTCCTTTATATTATTCTGTGTATTTATCTCATCTATTTTATTATTCTATTTTTATTCTATTTTAAAAATGCTCTTTTGGGTGTAAACTGGATCGTGGGAATACAGTTTTATTCCACCTCATATAACACACATGATGTTAAAGGACAATAAAGTCTACTTGCATCCTTGAAATCAGCGCAATTAACTGTGTTTTAAAAGATAATTGCGCATTACTGATTCTGAATTAATCTCATGCATTAACTCTTTAATGCTGACATCCCTAATTTATGTGCATGCACTTTATGTATTATAGAGTTTTTGAGTGTTACTGAGTGTTTATATTCCTGTTATTGTGTAATTCTGGGTATAAATTGCTGTATGAAAGCTGGATTATGGTATCTGTGGTTCTGCAGGTTCCTCCTCCTGTATGAAGCTCTATTACCTGTCTGAGATGGGTCCTGCAGTAATGAACAGTAATAGCTGTGTGCTGTTCTCTCTGTGTTCAGATTTGCAGAATTTCAGCAGTAAGGCCAGGGGTCCGGTGTCGGTGAGAGAGGGTCAGGCCGTGGTGCTGCTCTGTGGTCCTCCACCACATTTCGGAGGTATTTTTCTCTCTTTCATGATGTTTTCATCAATTTCAACACATCAGAATCCGTGCACAAGTCCAGACATTAAATTCACTATATACACAAAATAAAACACCAGAAACACTTTCTGTTAATGTCTTATTGGTGCCACTTTAAGACTCCCTTTATGAAGGGTTTATGAATAGTTTAATACATTTATTATTATTAATGAGTTTTATAGTTATTAATTGGGTTGCAAATACTTAAAAAACATTAATAAGCAGGTAATAAATATATAACAACACAGCAAATTTGATTCCACACTCATTTATACCCTCAAACCTCAGAGCTTTCTAAATACTGATCTTACTTTGTGTTTTCTATAAACCTGTCATATTAATATATATTTCTAAGTATGTTTAGCTATTTACTATAAATTAAATGACTAAGCAAACAACGGATCACTGTTGCCTATGGGTAGTCTTATTTTAAAGTGGTACCGTCATCTCTATAAGACTCTATAAACATTATACACATAACACATTATAATGCATTCATAAGGCTTTATATACATGGCTATACATATTTATAAAAATATATAACACATCATAGCCATATTTTATAATGCATCATGAATTGTAATTACACTGCATCATTACTAGCTGTGTTTATAACATGTTATACGCCAATACCAAAAAAGCTAAAAAAGCTTCTAAAACTAATAAACACACCCTGTATAATACTCTAAGCATGACATGTCTTATAGACCCTATAAACAAATTTTATGGCACCTTATAATGCACTCATAAAGCATTATAAACATGTATTTCTGAGTGGAGAAGAATATGGATAAAATATTGTGTTTAATGGTACCAGTGTGCTGAAACCACCATCCCTGCTAATCCTAATAATATATTAATTATAAAAACTGGAGTATCGGGTCACTTTTCGCAGGAGTTCTTCTTCTTCTGGTCACGTTACGCATCGTCTTTGCGTACTTACGTCAGTCGTACAGCCTCTAAAAGAGGATCCTGCTCAGTTTTACTGAACGCGAGCGGCTGGTGGAGCAATGGAGACTTCAGAAGAGAAAACTCAGAGCTCAGTAGCTCATTCACTCATAGTAAAACCAAATAAACGAAGGAGTGAAGTTTCTGACTGAGCTCTCTCTCTCTCTCTCTCTCTTTCTCTCTGACTGAACATAACCTGGAATCGGATTCATCCGCTCTGAAAGGAGACCACATCACGCCCACCCAGTTTAAAATGATTCTTCCGCAGAGAGGGAGCTAAATCCCCCAAATCCCAAAACTAAAAGACATCAGCTTTAAATACTATAATAAATAAAGTTGAATATAGTAATAATATGTTTTTTACAGTGTGCATTACAGGGTAGTGCATTGCAGCTGTGTTGCATGTGGAACTGGTTCATTTTAGCTGGTTATTTAGCCTGATTAAACTCTTTTATTGTGTTTTTGTGTGTGTTTTCAGTCTAGTTTTGTCTAGTCACGATTCTCAGTATTATCAGTATTCTCAGGATTTCCAGTTCTTTCCTCACTGTTGGTTTTTCTGCTCCTGTTTGGGTCTGAGATCAGCTCTGGCTCTAAATATCCAGAACTCTTAAGACTAAAAGCTTAAAAATATGGAGAATTGAGGCAGATTAGCATTAGGCCAGTCTTCCACAGCTTCGTATTTCAGAACACCTCAAGCTGTCGTTTCACACAATGGCCTGCTCTTCAGCTCCGATACCTGCATTCAAACACCCACCTCATGGCATTTAAGCCCCCGCACTCCTCCACCCCTCGTCTTAATGCCACTTGTGTCCTTGCGGTCATTCGGAAAGGTTATTTTCTTAAGCCCTGGCCTTTTATTGGTGGGTAATAAAGGCGTTTGGCAGTCAGTGTGGAGCGACAAGCTCCTTTATCCCTGAGTTTTCAGTGGCGAGTGTGTGCTGCGCCTGTGTGCAGCTGATTAGCGGGTCCTCAAAGTGTCCTGTACATGCACTATACACACACACACACTCACTATACACACACACACACTCACTATACACACACACATGCCACCAGCGCAATTTCACGCCAGCGCTCCAGCATTCTGCCACTCGGCTGCGTTTTCCAGCAGAATCGATGCCCTAAGCACCTCCACCCCCCCCCCAAACACCACCCTCCTCCATACCCCTCAACCTCCCTGCAGGCTTTCTCAATACCCCCCCACCCCCCCGACCACCACCACCACCCACAGACCTCCTCCACCCCCCCACGTCCCCAATCACGCTCTCCGCTGTGTGTCGTGTTCTATAAGCTGTAAGCTCTTTTATATGGATGTTCAGTTCAATAATCAGAGCCGTACTGTAACCATATACCAAACACCATCTCTATAGACTTTATATTTCTATATTCTCAACAAAATTCCCTCATAACTCTAGACTCTTAATTATTAACATTTCTGATTATTAATTTTTGGAGTGATACCATTAAACTATAAAATCTTAAAGCTTTGTAAAAGCTGATGATGAATATGTAACAGTTCAGAGGCAGGTGTCGGGTTCTGGTCCTGTTCTTTGTCTTTTCTAGTCTTTGTTATTTCAGCTCGCAGGTGTTCCTGCAGGTGTTTCTGTCTGAGTGCTCTCATCTGTGTTCCTCAATGTGACTGTAATCTGTAGCTCCGCCCCTTGTCACCTGTTTCCCAAGGTGTCTCCCATTTCTGTTTCCCTCCGTGTGTATTTATACCCCAGTGTTTCCTGTTTTCATTGTCTTTTCATGTTTTAGTGTACTCCATGTTTCTTTTGTTTCAGTCACTTGTGTTTTTTCTAAAAAAACTCGCATTTGCTCCTCCTCCACGTCCTCTCTGTGCTCCTACTGCTGCATTTGTGACAGCAGGTCAGTTATATTGTTATCCTGATATACAGCTCTGAAAATAAAATGAAGAGATCACTTCAGTTTCTGAATCAGTTTCTCTGATTTTGCTATTTATAGGTTTATGTTTGAGTAAAATGAACATTGTTGTTTTATTCTATAAACTACAGACAACATTTCTCCCAAATTACAAATAAAAATATTCTCATTTAGAGCATTTATTTACAGAAAATGAGAAATGACTGAAATAACAAAAAAGATGCAGAGCTTTCAGACCTCAAATAATGCAAAGAAAACAAGTTCATATTCATAAAGTTTTAAGAGTTCAGAAATAATCAATATTTGGTGGAATAATCCTGGTTTTTAATCACAGTTTTCTTCATTCATCTTGGCATCATGTTCTCCTCCACCAGTCTTACACACTGCTTTTGGATAACTTTATGCTGCTTTACTCCTGGTGCAAAAATTCAAGCAGTTCAGTTTGGTGGTTTGATGGCTGTGGTTTTATTATAGAATAAAACAACAATGTTCATTTAAAGGTCTTATTTTGCTAAAATCCTCTTGTTCTTGTTGTTTGTGAAATACAGTAGGTCTTTCTCAGTTGTTTTTGATGCTGCACATGAAACTGTTCTTCAGTCACCATTGTCTGCAGTAGCTAGTAAAAGAAAATCCTCAGAAATCCAAGTTGATCATAGAAACGTTTGGGTGTCTACGTCAACTAGTGAGTTCATGGCCCCGCCCACCTCGGCTCAGGACCACCCACAGGTATCGCTGAACCCGGGTTCGAGCATTAGGAACTATAGCTAAGGAGGAGCTTACAGCTCTGTTTACTCTGTTTACAGCTTCTGTTTACAGAGCTAGTTAGCATTAGCTATCTTGTGTAAGTAACTGTAGGTTTAAATTGGATCTCCGGTTGATTCCGCGTTTTAATGAGACCTTAAATAAACACTAGGGGAGCACAGGTTGACAAGGCAGCTCAGCTCGACAGAACAAGAGCCAAAACTTATCTTTCTTCAGAGACCTCTAAAGTCAGTGATCTAAAGCAGGGCTAAATAGAAACACCGGAGCTCTTTTTTCACATCATTTTAGTGTGGGATTGTAGGTTTCATGTCTAAATTGGAGCAGCCTGGTGTTCAATCTTCATTAATTGCACATTGCACCAGTAAGAGCAGAGTGTGAAGGTTCAATTAGCAGGGTAAGAGCACAGTTCTGCTCTAAATATTACAATGCACACAACATTATGGGAGACATACCAGAGTTCAAAAGAGGACAAATTGTTGGTGCACGTCTTGCTGGAGCATCTGTGACCAAGACAGCAAGTCTTTGTGATGCATCAAGAGCCACGGTATCCAGGGTAATGTCAGCATACCACCAAGAAGGACCAACCACATCCAACAGGATTAACTGTGGACGCTGTAAGAGGAAGCTGTCTGAAAGGGATGTTCGGGTGCTAACCCGGATTGTATCCAAAAAACATAAAACCACGGCTGCTCAAATCACGCAGAATTCAATGTGCACCTCAACTCTCCTGTTTCCACCAGAACTGTCCGTCACCACAATCAATTACTGTGCTCTAAAACCAGGTGTTTCAGTTTCATTCTCTTCTGTATGTATATAATGAGAGTGAATTCTAAAACTAAAAGCTGGTGTAATTTATTAGGCAGGTCTCTGCAGCTTTAGAGAAATATGTCACGGTTTTTGTGGACATCTGTAGCTGTGAATATATCAGCAGTGAGACGTTGAGCGCGGTCAGGTTAATTTAAATGAAAGCTTGTTGTGAAATTAGATGACAGGCTCATAAATACTACATGCAGACCCTCTGAATCTGCTTATGCTAATTCTAACCATCTCAGTCGTGTCTGATATTAGTATGAGCTCAAACGTCTCCAGCTGGAGTCAGTTCTCAGATCCTGCAGAGCGAGAGGAGCGTCCTGCGTCCCGGTGTCCCAGTGTCTTCAGTGTCTAATCTGAGCCGGAGGGGACAGACCCGTCCCACCGAGAGAACCCAAAGCCCTGAGCAGGACCTTCTCTGACACCCCCTAATCACCAGAGACCCCCCCCCCCACCCCACTGCTTCCTCCCCGCAGCTTTAATCCTGCAGCTCCCGGAGGATCCGGCTCGTCCTCACGTCCAGAAACAGAACAGAATCTGACTTTAGGAAGCTCTGAGTTCTGATCTCAGATCAGGGGTCTCATGTCCTGAGACTTGCGTGAACTTCCTACTAAAATGTTCTGTACGCTCAGTGCTAAAAAGTTCTGTTAGCACAAAAAATCCCACATACTTTCTCTTAGTACATCACAATCAACCTCGAAATTAAGCACAACTAAGTGCACAAACACTTCACACCTGCCGTGACTCCTCCCTCAATTACACAGAGTATAATGTTATAATAATAATAATAATAATAATAATAATAATAATAATAATAATAATAATAAAAAAATAATAATAATTATAAAAATAATATGATAGAGTATAATATACCCGTCAAGAAAATGTTGTAAGGTGCTAAGCGTAGCCGCTGTCTAAGTAATATAATCATCAATGTTTTAAATTAATTATTCTAAGCTATATAATAAATGCTTTTATTTAAATGCTTTAAATGAGTTGATTCTTATCAAGAAGCCGCTCGTCACGCACTCAGTTTATAATCTTATCCCAACCCAAACATGATCTTAGAAATCTAAAAACGGTTTATAATCCAGTATCATTATGATCCAAAAAAAACCACAATGATCAAGAAAAACACGTTCTCAACGAATTCAGCCATTATTAGCAATATTTTACAATAATGCCAACACTGCATCTCCAACAACTCCAGCACAACATTTTATACATGTTTACATAATCTAGGCTAAGTGGAAACAAGTTGAACGATTATTTCAGTGAGACAGCGGAATCATCTGATTAATTTACTACAATCTGTGTGTAAAGGATATCTAAAAAGCTGTAATTTCAATGCATCGCCTCTGAGTCTCACCAAATGACAAAAACACATTAGAAACATACGTACAAAAAACATACATACGCCTGTAATGAAAGTGCCGTGTACTAAACGTTCAAGTCACGTTTAGTAAATCTAAGCGTGAGTGTGAAATACGGCGTACGCGATGATTTTGTGCATATGAACCTTTAGTACACGAGGCCTCTGGTCTTATCAAACCCAGCTTCAGTCTCTTCGTCCCCCCAGGCCTTTAATAAGATCCCTAAATTGACACTGATAGGGACGGATCCAGCTGCTCCATGCTGCTCGTCTCCGTCTCATTAAGAAATGAAGCGATGGAAAAGCTGTGGGGACCGGAGGGACGAGGAGACACGTCTCTGCAGCAACACCGAGCATCAGGACACTTTATAAGAATAAAGAATCAGAAGGAGACGCTGAACTTCTGAGTGGATTGAAGGCGGATTTCCTTTACGCTGGTGGTTAAAAGCAGAGTTTCACTAAAGTTAATCAGTTCATCAGACCATCAATCATCAATAATCACTTCATTTCTTTCTTTATTACTGACTCTCTTTTTAACTTTATGAGTTCTAGACTGTAGAACATCATCCATCACCTGTCCGTTTGATTCCGCCCTGCTTTTTACTTCCTATGTGGTCAAAAACCCTCAGTGCTGGTGCATCATTCATTCATTCATTTATCTGTTCATTCATTCATTCATTCATTCATTTATCTGTTCATTCATTCATTCATTCATTCATTCATTCATTTATCTGTTCATTCATTCATTCATTCATTTATTCATTCATTTATCTGTTCATTCATTCATTCATTCATTAATTCATTAATTCTTGTATCTGTTCATTCATTCATTCTTAACACAGACATGAAGGCCTTTGCCAAACAGCAGCATGTCTGCAATTCCTTAAAAAGTCATAAAAGTCTTCAGAATTCATTCAAAATAGTTACTAATAAAAAAAAGTATAATAGAGGCAAATTGCAACTGATATGAATTGATATGAAGCGGATTGTCTCAGAAGCAAATTTAAATGCATAAAATTACCAACCTGCAAAACACTGTGTCTACAAATTGTGGAACAATTCCTTTTGGTACAATTATGATATTTTGGAATAACCTAAAATCTAATCTAAAGATTATGGAGAAATCTCAAGAATTCACCAAGAAAATTCTAATGCAAAAGGTCAGTACATTGGTACATGAGCTGAAATTTAATAGAAGTCAAAGTTCTGACTTTAATCCAGTAGAGCTGTTTGGACGGAGCTGAAGCCAGGAGTTGGGTTAAAGCTGTTTTATTTGTGAAGGAATAAACTAAAATTCGCCCAAACCGGTGTGAAGAATTAAACATCAGTTACCGTAAACATTTAACTGCAGATGTGCCTGAAAAATAGAAAAATACTGAAAGTAAAGGTTCAAATTCTTTTACCAAATTCACTGTATAGTTCTGAGAGAACCTCTAGATAACACTTGCTATGAACCCTGTATTCATAATGCATTATAAATGCATTTATAATGCATTATATGTCATGCATAATACCTCATTACTGTGACTGTAATAAGCCTGTATAATAACTTGTAAGTACTTACAGTGACATTTATGACACAATATAAACTACAAGTATAAGGGTTTATAAAGGAAGGGCTTACAATGCATTATAATATCTGTTCATAAGAACATTGTACAATGTAGTGTTGTAATGCACTATAACACAGATTTGGTATATTTTGTTACAACACTACATTGTACAATGTTCTTATATACAGATATTATAAGGCATTATAAGCCCTTTCTTCATAAACCCTTATACTTGTAGACTATAATCAGTTATGAATGTTGCTGTAAGTACTTATGAGTTATTATACAGGCTTATTACAGTCATTATAAGGTATTATGCATTTCATATAATGCATTATAAATGCATTCATAAGGCATTATGAATACAGGGTTTATAGGAAGTGTTACCAACCTAACATGTATATTAATTAGTTTTATCTCTTTGTTTTTTCTCCAGAAATCAGATACTCGTGGATCTATAACGGTCGGCCGAGCGTCCTCATCAGAGATAACCGGCGCTTCGTGTCTCAGAGGACGGGGAATCTGTACATTGCGAAGGTGGAGGCGTCAGACGTGGGGAACTACACCTGCGTGGTGAAGAACATGATGACCAACGCCACGGTGTTCAGCTCACCCACCCCGGTGGTGCTGCGGAGAGACGGTGAGGGTCCTGAGGGGTGTGTCTCATTTATCCTGTACAGAAATCCAGCACTGTTTCACTGGCTGCTGCACAAACCTGATTCTTACCAATTGGCAAGGTGTGCTTCTATATTTATATTTCTAAAGATACATGCTACTTTTATATATATATATATATGTATATTGGTATATACTTTTATATAGCAACCCAACACTTAACACTTATTCAGAAACCCAAGGATGCTTTACTGTTAAGTTTTATGTACAATTATTTACACTCAACACTCATCCAATCACACACACAGTGGTAGGAAGCAGCAGCCAATCACACACAGCGTATTCTCAACCAGAAACCACCTGGAGGACTATATCCAGCACTGAGGAGCTGATCCAGCAAGCAAATACATATCTGAGCATACATTCATTCACACATTAATATACCCATAGATACTTACACACACTAGGATGATTTATATTATCCATATATATATATTATTTTTTTTAAATAAATTTATTTCTCCCCAATTTACACAACAAATTACCCAACCCACTCATTAGGACTATCACTAGTGATGCTCGAACTGTGCTCTCTCAGGGCTCCAGCAGCTGATGGCAAGCTACACTCCACTTGGCTGCACTTCCACTTTCTCAAATATAGATCTCTTAAGATCTCTCTTAGGATCAGCTAAATTAGAGAAATATCGTCAGATTGGAAAATCAGGCAATATCGATACATATCTGACTGATCGTTCCACTTTTTCTCTTTTATGGGGTTTAATTTTATTTGTAAAAGTTAAAATAAAGAGATAAAAAGAGAGAGTAAAGTGCAGTGTTCACTAAAACACAATAGTGATGTTTCACATTTGAATTATAGGTAACGTAGTCCTGCCAAAGTCTACACATATGAAAAAAATGAAAATATTACACTGCATATTATTAGAACAATACACCATCATGCCCATGTGGGCTAACAGCTTTA